>NW_018404063.1:135324-210889 GCF_002113885.1 Mizuhopecten yessoensis
ACGTAATCATATTTTACACCAAGTCATGTTGGAAATGGACTTAACTAACGTTATTAATGAGCCGACTAGGCGTGGAACAACCAGAAATAGTTTACTTGATCCTATTTTATTAACTGACCCTACCAAATGTACTGATTCGTATGTAATTCCGATTGATCGTAATATAAGTGAGCATGATGCATGTATTGCATTTTTGTCTATACCTGTTAATCTCTCTTGTACCTACATGCTGATTTTAATAGGTTACATTTTTTAATAGATACTTTTGAGTGGCCTACATTTTTTCAAAACTTTATTTCTGTTAATGTAGCATGTGTTGAATTTACTGAACAATTTTTGAAACTTGCTAAAGAATGTATACCTTAAAAAAAACAGTTTATATAAGACCTCGTGATAAATTGTGGATGAATTCCCAATTAAGAAAAGCTTTTCAGTTACGAGACCGGTTACATAACGCCGCTAAACGTGTTAAGTCCATATCCAACTTAGAGAAATGTAAAAGACAAAGAAATGAGGTTAATAATATAAAAAAATATGCAAGAGAAATGTTTTATAATAGTGTTGGTGATATTATAGATAATCTATAAAAATCTTGGGAAAAAATGGGCTCTCAGGAGGTTATTCCACCTCTAGTCAATCCTTGTAATGGAAATATTGAATATGATGATGATAAGAAAGCAAATATTCTAAATAATTATTTTAGCTCTATCTCAAACATAGATGATATTGGCAAATCTTTACCCAGTTTTGATTCCAGAACTGATTCTGTACTTGATTCTATTGTGTTGAAAGTGATGAAATATGTGATATTTTTAAAATTCCGAAATTAGGAAAAGCATCTGGTCATGATACAAAAAGTCATCATATGCTAAATTTTACAGCAAATTCTATGTGTAAGCCATTGTCAATACTTTTTAATATGTCACTAAATTCTAAAATATTCCCTGAAATATGGAAACAGGGTATTATTTTACCTCTGTTCAAAAAGGGTGATAGACACTTGGTGTCATGTCTTGTATAGGTAAGGTTTTTGAAAGAGTTATATTTAAACACATCTAATATTTTTTTCCTTGATCATTCTTTATTTTACGAAAAACAATCTGGTTTTATGATTCATCATTCCACTGTCCATCAGTTAATAGAAACTTACCATAACATATGTTGTTCATTAGAAGAAAAATGATATTGAAATGTGTGTAAACAGAGATTTGGAAAAACTTGACAAATGGTCACGGGACTGGCTTACTAAATTTAATCAACAGAAAACTGATGTGTTATTAATATCTAATTCGCGAAATATCCTTCCTTTACAGATTTGTTTTGGTACTGATACTCTGAATTGTGTTGAAAGTCATAAACATTTAGGCGTAATATTTAGTGCAGATGCAAAATGGTCTTTACATATTTCCGGAATTCAAAAAACATGCATGAAAAAGGTATCAGTACTACGAAAGTTTAAATAACTGTTGAGTAGGAAAACTTTGTTATGAATATATAAAGTATTTGTGTTGCCTGTGTTGGAATATGCCTGTGAGGTTTGGGATGGTTGTTCTCTGGCAGATCTAGCTAAACTTGAACAAGTTCAGCTTGAAGCAGCAAGAATTATTACTGGCCTACCTTCTTTTTCTAGTAAACAATCACTGTATCAAGAATCCCAACTTGAACCTCTATCTGAAAAAAGACAGGAGGCCCAAGGGCCTTAGCGGTCACCTGAGTTATATCATAGGTACTGGTAGCTTTATTTTATTGTTTAGATGTGATGTGGAAATCAGCATGTAAATTAAGTGAAATACAATACTTGTCATGTCATCAAAGGATAAGAATTTGAAAATGTTGGTAAATGTTCCCTTTGGGGCCCCGCCCTAGCCCCTGGGAGGGGCAGGAATCCCAATTTTACAAAGTAATACTCTCATTCACCAAAGATGATTCTGACTAAGTTTGAGTAATTTTCTGCTGAAAATGGATAAAATATACCCAAAAGTGTTATTTCCCTATATAAACTATAGTAAACTTAACCCCCTCCCCAAGGGAAAAACGAATAGCTCGAGGGTCCTGAAATTTACAATTTAAATATAGCCCCTGATGATTTTCTTCCCATGCAGAGAAAATGAATGTAGTACCTCTGAGTCTGGAGAAGAAGATTTTTGAAATATTGGTTAATTTTCCCTTTGGGGCCCCGCCCTGGCCCCAGGGGTTGGGTAGGAATTCCAATTTTACAATTTTGTAGCCTCATCTACCAAGGATGATTCTGACCAAGTTTAAAAAAATCCATCCACTGGTTCTTGAGAAGAAGTTGAAAATGTAAAAAAGTTTACGCACGACGACGGACGGAAAGCGATTAGAATAGGTCACTTGAGCAAAGCTCAGGTGACCAAAAAACTTAAGAAACTTTCCCTAATGTACAAACTCCATAATAAACAAACACCTTCTTATTTAACTAACATTCTTCCTCCTAAAGTATGCGAACGCAATAGCTACAACTTGAGAAATACTGAAAACTACACTGTTCCCAATTTCCGACTGTCTAGTTCATTCCAATCCTTTATTCATTCTCCTATAAGACTATGGAACGATTTACCAAATACTGTCAGAGAGCAGCCATCCGTTAACATTTTAAATCATCGATTCAGCGTAACCAAGGTTACTTGTTGCCTATTTTTTTTCATGTAGGAAATCGAAAACTAAATATTTTACATACACGATTGCGTCATTCATGTAGTAGTTTAAATTATGTTTTGTATAGAGTTAATATTGTAGGTGATCCAATGTGTGCCATGTGGATATGAGTGTGAAAATGCAGTCCATTATTTTTTTGATTGTATGCTGTATATCAGACAAAGGCAAATTTTGATTGATGATATCTCACGTTATTGTAATATTTCTCTAAATATTATCATGTACGGTTCTCCAAACTTGTCAGATGAAGACAATGAAAATATCTTCCATATAGTCTAAACCTACATTAAAATTAGTAACAGATTTTAAGGTCAGTAGTAATATCCTATCATCTCTCTTTCTTATTCTTCTAAATTTCTTTTTCTTCCCTTTTCCCTTTCTTTCTTCTTTGTTCATATATATTATTAATATATTTGTTGTTGTTGTCATGTAATCAATATAATGAAATGTATTGGAGATGGCGTTTCTAAGTTGAGATAACTTGTGCCTAATCCTTTTTTGTTGAATGACTAATAAAAAATGTTTAAATCAAACCAACAGTTGTGTGTTTGTAAACAAAAACACATGTGGGGTATTAATACCGTCATTCACTTTTGATGACGTCACAATTGCCAGCGACACATTTTAATGACGTCACTATTGAACACGTGCTAATTGGCACGAGCCTATCTCCCCCTATGGGGTGACAAGCTGATCTGTTCCAGGTAAAACGGGAGACACACCTGTGTGTCTCCCTTTTAAGCCGGACAAAATCAGCTTACCACACCCTAGGGGGAGACAGTCTCGTGCAGAATGGCGCGATCTCAGTCTAAACGATAGTATGACGTCACATAATCAATGCATTGACGTTACATCAACAGTAGCAGACCATGGTAAACAACTCTGGATTCGCTGGCAAAACATGCAATCACCGCTTTTAATTCATGCAATCACCCATGTATACTAGATGGGAGAACAGCATCATCCCCTACATTGAGGATGTGACAGAGAAATCTCTAACCCCCGGATTATATATTTTCGAATGTCATCGGCAAAGTCTGGGGTAAGACAATCAAGAATCTCATCCCTCGGGTTGGAGATTTCTCTGTCACATTCTAAAAGAGGAAGATTCTATTAGTCCCGGAATTTTATGAAAGATACCACTTTACATTCTCTAGAAGGTTTGGAGAACTTCAAAGTATTGCAAGTTGGTCACCCGATCGATTATCCTTGGTATCAAAGAGGTTAGGGTAAAAATGGAACGTGTGGACTCTAAAATTGAGAAATTAAGGACACATTGTTTTATTGAGAAATTAAGGGCACATATTTATTCAAATTGAAAATACACAAAAATAATTATTCCTTTGGAAAAATGATGTCAGTTATGAGTTTATATGATAAATATAATGCTTCCTTACAAATTGAAATAAATCATCTAAACTAAAATGACAATTACGAACAATATGACTAGGAATTGGTTCTTTTTCGGTAAAACGATGAAGCGCTGTTATTTGAATTTATTTCATCGATTTAAATGTTGATAAGTAAAGTTATATATTTATATGCAAAACAACATAAATAGAAAAAAATACAAGTCCGAATATCAGGAAAAACCAATATTAATTCACCCCAATGGTTGACAAACGTCGTGTAGTACACAGTGTCTGTAGGTGTAAGGGAGGTAACTCGTGTGTTCTTCAGCATTGTCGTTTGGGATTGAGGCAAAAATCTTATCAAGACGGGCGCATACAAAATACCACCAAAAAGATAGTGTTTATGAAACGGATGTTATTCTTAAAATGTAAGCTACTAACACCAACTGTATGAGGGATTCGTGCTGTATCTATTTTATATTAGCAAGCAAACTTCATTTTAAATATGTGCATGCATCAGGGGTTTTTCATACTTTATAAAACTTTAAAATTGAATTCATTTTTTTTAAATCGCCCCAAACAGTAACAATTTCAATCATTTTTTGGACAATTAAATTATTCTAATAGATTTCTGTTTTATTTCTATACTTGTTTTCACGGATTTAGCTTTCTAAGTCCGTGTTGAAACTAAACAAATTTTGTTTACAGGGTCAAGTATTTTTTTCCAGTTCTGGCGATTGCCGATTGTAAAGCGTCTTACCGTCTATGATCACTAGCACTCCACCACTGGGTCGCGGGTTCGAGACCTACGTAGGGCAATCGCCAGGTACTGGCAACAGGTCGGTGGTTTTTTGTTCTTCAGCTTTTCCTCTGCCACGAAACCCTGCCACGTCCTGAATTACCAAAGCTGTTAACATGTCATCTGAAGGTTATTTATACCAGCACCTTAAAAAAGTTATTGATATATTTGTCTTCAATTTAACTTATGTAAATCAATAGAACCAAAGTACCTATTACAAGTTTTAGATTGTCATCTCATAACTTAGATATTGTAGTGGGTAGACGGAACAATGTTGTTCGACAGAATACATCATGTACGCACTGTGCTTCTGGTGATATAGAAGATGAATTTCACTTCATCCTAAAATGTCCGTTACATCCAAGACCTGAGATGTACATATATCAAGCGATTCTATCACAGAAGTCCTAATTTTTTAAGTTAACGAAATTATGGAGTACTAATAATGTAAAAGAATTATGTAATCTCGGAAAGTATTGATATTGTGCTAGGAGAAAACGTAGAGAAATCAATGTTTAATATGGAAAACTACTTGTGTACTTTGGTAAGTTGAATTTGTATAATAATCTCTTGTACATGTATTACATGGTGTTATTGTTTGACATTTAACACACGAGTCGGATGGCTCTCGGGAATGAACGGAAATGAGGACGAAATTCACAGTACTTACTGTAATGTGAAAGAAATAGAATGGATCATTGCAATATGAGAAAGGTCATTTTGTTCATGATCAGTCTCAAAAACTGAGGACGTAATCCACGATCAGACTATGGCGTTCTCGCAATCATTATTGTGATATTATGACAGTGTTTCAGATATTTCAAAGAAACCTGATGCACGTCATTTTTCACCATCGCCTTTTAATGTTAATGTTACCGAATGTCGTCGTTCCATCATGTCAAAAAATTGTCATGTTCAAAATTGGTTCGAAGCAGTGTTGTTTTTACATTATTTTGACAAATATTAACACATTATCCAACGTGTTAACCGATCACTTTTTTCATTTTTTACCAATTTCTCTTGTGTATAAATATTTAGTGAAACTTGGGCACCGGTTTGATACGTTTTCTTGCCTTAAACACATAACTGGGTAATTCCGCGGATATTTGACCGAGACGTCTCGTCTGTACGAATCTGTGTGTATGTAAGTGCGTGTGACGTCAGTATGTCAGTTCCCTCGGGTATTATATATAGATCAGACGATTACCGGACAGTAATAGACCGGGACGAATGTTGCTGCCCCGGGACAGATTACGTCATGGCATACCAGGAAAGAAATGTGTCAAGGATTCCTGACATGAGCGACATATTAGCACACACACATACATATATATGGATAAATACTGTATGGTTTCAATTCGTTCTTTATTAAACACCCTTTAAGATAACATCAGTTACGCAGCTTCTCTCTCCATTACCTCAAGATGCAACATCCGTTTATTACGGCTATATTACACTCCTTTACCTAGGTATATCACCCATCCCTATATATCACCATATACCTGTTCTTAACACACTCAGGTGGAACCCGGCAGTCTGGAATATAAAAATGCGTATATTCGAAGAGTCCTGGACACTTTTTGAGAAATTTGGGTAGCCCTGAAAAGGGCTTTTGGGGGTGGGGGTCTGTAAAGACCAAAACACTGGAAAAGTGTTTACTTCTTGGCGGGTTTCTTGGCTGCTGCCTTCTTAGCTGCAGGTTTCTTGGCTACGGGCTTTTTGGCTGCAGCCTTCTTCGGGGTTTTGACCTTCGGCTTGACGACCTTCTTTGCTGGTTTCTTCGCTGCTTTCTCCTTCTTAGGGGACTTTGTTTTCTTTGCGGCAGCGACCTTCTTGGGTTTGGTTGCTGCGGCCTTCTTTGGTTTCTTTACTTTCTTAGCTGCTGCCGCTGGTTTCTTGACTGCCTTAGGTTTGTCTCCTAGTTTGAATGAGCCAGTAGCTCCGACGCCTTTCACTTGCTTCAGTGTTCCCTTTGCGACTCCACTCTTCAGAGCAGTTTTGACTCTGGAGCTGACCTTTTTCTTATCATCACCGACCTTGTAGTTGGCCATGATGTAACCCAGTATCCCGATTTTGGACGATCCTTTCTTGTCCTTAAGAGCTCCTACAGCTGCGGTTACCATGGTGGCAAACGGAGGGTGTGCTGCTGGAACCTTAGGCTTGGTTGCCTTCTTGACTTTCTTCACTGGGGATGCTGCTGCGGCGCTCATGTTGACGGTTTAGATATCCTGTCTGTACCGAGGTAGAAGTTAGAATGCCTGAACTTTTCAAAACCGCCTATTTACGCATTTTGCTCGAACGTCGTCGAAGACACCCACACAGAACGCTCGACTTTTACCGACTATATAAGTGGTGATATGAATTATGTGTTTTCTTACCTTACTTCAATCGTGTACAGCTCATTCGTTACAAACCCTACAATATTTTAGTAACAGCGATATTAAAGCATTTTATTTAAATATTTCATTTATGAAAAGCAAAAATGTTAAAGTTTTGGGAGAATAGTGTATTCGAATCATTTTTTGCCGATATTTTGATTTGGTGATGGTGAATTTCATGTATAGATGTAAAACTTACATATAAATACAATTACCGCTATTATTTTTGTTACATTAAAGTAATGAATAAATATTTTTCTTTCCTTTGATGTATCAAACATATATACTTATATTCTCTTATATCGATAAAAAAGCGATTCAACCGAGACATAGAAGCACAGGTTTGGAACACGCGCCATATTGTAAGCTAAACACAGACCCGTTTAAAAATGCTTTCTAAGGCTCCTTTTTAATAAAATTACAAATAAAGATATATTGTAAATGCTTGAAACGGCTATTTTCCTGATTTTAATCATATGAAATGCAAAAATTGTACTGTAAAATGCTTTGTTTTTAGAAATTTCACCGGCCTATAGGCCTACAGCGTTTGATGGCTGACATACCACCCGAAGAATTCGAATGTCGGCCTAATATTTTTTTCACTTTGGTATCAATAAATATCAATAATTTTGTGTCATATATGTACATAATATTTAGCATTACTCCATAATTATATATATATATTCATTCAATTCTATCATTAGGAAAGATTCGCCCATCGAGGTACAAATTATATAACAGCCAAGATATTTACAAACTGGGACATTTCCCTCGGTCACGTTTTTGATTTCGTGGATTTCTGATCCGTCCCTGACTTTTCAAAATAATTTATGCAAATAAAATAGTGTAGAACTTCATCAATAAATTTTCATTATTAGATATTCTAATGAATTAACAAAATTTTCGTGTAAATTAACCTTATTTCTGTCTTACTAATAGATCTGATATTACTGTTCTGTATGTGAAACTAGTAAAGCGACCATTTCAAAACTACAAGTTACTTTCAATTACTTCTTTTAATATTAGCATATGAATGATTTGTACATTAACATATTATTATCTTACTTTATACCAATTGTTTGAAGGAATAACGAAAGTAAAACATCACAAAGGACTTTCAATATAACATTTGTGTCTATCAATAGGAATTAAAATTTACTGACATTAATAAAATTCATCGCGGTCAGTCCGACTTTTTTTGCAAAAAAAAAAAATCATCAATTATTGTTTACATTCCTTTACTTTCTATTCATATATACTTTTAATAAAATGTCTTTGATATATATTCATTTTCATGTCATATAGGTACACACACATATACACATTCTCTTGGAATACTTTGTAAGAACGCGATATTTATTTGGTCAATAAGAATGAGATTTCAGACTCTGTATAACTTGTGAGAACACAAGTGCAAATTTTGTCCATGAGAGGGAAATAGCTGTATAATTTGTGAAAACACGACAAATGTATGGGTCTAGATCCTAAATTAAAGAAATCTGAAAAATAAATGAGATTACAAAATGTATTTGCCTCCATAAAAATGACATAACAGTATAATTGTGAGAAAATGAGACTATTTAAGGTTCATACGAAAATTAAATCATTAACTCCAGTAGTGCTATCTAGGTCCCGGATTTCACGAATGTTTAAATGTTCCTATCCCAAGCTTTCCCTATAATTATAGAAAACGTTTCTTGGGGAAACACAGAATAAATAAATAAACTAAGTTTATGATGAAAGAACTTCGTTCACCTGATGGATATTTAATTTTAATGCAGTTTCATATTTTCATTTTGCATTTACGTTCATATGGTAAATGAGCACTCAAATGTCTCACAAAATACATATGAAAACAAACTATATTGAGGGACATAACTCATGTTTGTTTAAACTTTATTTAAAAGTATTTCTTATTTCAAACTGGTATAATAATCCAGTAATGCAAACATGATATACATATAGGATTCGAAAATAAGTACAAAGTACTTATGTTAATCCGTTTCCTTTTTTGGTGTAAAACGGCGATTGGATGGCACTGACTATTATTATGAATATAGATACAGGTATATGGAAGAGAAGAGGATGGGGGAGGAAGGAGGGAAAGAGGTGCAAAAGGGTTTAAAGAAAGTATTGTTGGGGGTAAAATATATAGAGGAGTAAATTACATTTACTGCATTACGGGAGGAAAAACTGAGTGGAGTATATTTTGGATGTGGACATATGTCCAGGACTGTACATGTCTCTGATGTATTCAACCACGGACTTCGATAACCTAATCTAATTCCGTGATTCAACACACAATAAATTAATTGCATATAATGAAAACTTTCCATTCCGACTCCTGAGTATTCCGACATCCAGTGCTTAACAGCAACCTGGTGTAATTCAAAATATTAAAAGTATCATCAAACAAGACTATGACGGTTTGTTTATATATATATATATCCATACTGACGTTTCGTGACATACAGGGGCCGTACCAGTCATGTTAGCTTTGTCAAATATTTTTCTGAACAATATCTCGATCTCTTTTTTTTTCCTTCTCTTAATTATGATTCCTTCTTTGAATGATATTTTATTCCGAGTAAATTGAATTAAGTATATTATAATTGTTTGGTTTATATTGTAATCACGTATATGTTTATTTTTTAAGAGGACTGGAAGATTTGTAAAACGTGCAGGTGCCCTTCTCTTCAGCGAATCAATTTTGACAAGAAAATATTCAGAACTGAATTACTGTTGGCTTACTTGCAAAATTATCTTGGCTTTTCTCTTGTGTTTCTGTAACTTACGTCATCACAGCTTGTTACGCCATCTGACAACTTGTTACGTCATCTCAGCTTGTCACTGACACGTAGTCTGGCTACCTGACAAGCGGTAACGACTGAGACACTAATGAAGAATGCTCTTCCAGTTTACGGATAAGTCAGACGGTTAAAAATAATAACATTAAATGTACAGTTAGTACTTTTTTTTTCCGAGACTTATAAATCTTTGAGTTCGAAAAATAAGTATATATAGTGTAGATTTGATTAAAACATATCTATATTTGCATCTATTATACAAAAGTGATTGGGCACAAGACACAGAGAGACAGACACAGAGAGAGAGACAGACACAGAGAGACAGACACAGAGAGAGAGACAGAGCCCGACCTCCTTTGTATAGTCAGAAAGGCCAAGAAATGAAAATTCGTCACCAAATATTGACTTGCCTTTTACCAAGGAGTTCGGGGCTCGATTCCCTGACCGGACGTGAAAAGCTAGGTAGGCGGTCACCTTCCCGAACTCGTGGGTTTTCTCCGGGTGCTCCGGTTACTTCTCATGGTAAGCGCCCCCGCGAGCCTCCATCGGTGACAATAATAGTGATTTTTAAAAATAATTGTGAAAAGTTGTTTCATAAGTGTTATAAAATATATGAAGCATAGATATATATACTGTTTTTTATCAACATTATTCCATCTTCCAATTTCAACTACACTGTATTAATTCATGATTGCTGGTTCTAATTATAAACATTGCAATTCTTTCGCCATCATTTAAAATTTCTGAAAAAAACATTTTACGCGGACACCTAATAATAGAATACATGCCCGTTTCATTTCTGTATCCTCTGATCGTGCAGTGTCTGATTTACAGCACATGGTGCTCTGGATGTTTCTTTTATTTACCTTTTATTTATTTATTAACAATTTGATGCACAATACCACAATGACAATGAATTTCGGTAGACCTTAACTCTTACGTTTTTAGACATGCGCATCACTACATCAAATCCAGCAAAAGATTTTGAACGGTGCTTTTTTAAAGTTGTGTATTTTGTACCTGTGTGAATATTATATATATCAACGACAGACCAATATAAAAAAAAAACGATAAAACGTCAGAATAATTCGGACTAGGGAGAAGGCTGTGATAAGTTGGAATAACTTGTGCCCAATCCCTTGTTCAATTTTATTGGCAATAAATATGTTTAAAGTAAAGACAATGAATGACTGACTGACGATGTTCCGTCAAATGTCTTGCTAATTGGAATATTTTAGCGAGTCTTTGATATTTCGAAAATATCAACATGCACATGGTTAAGTTTTACAAAAATGAAAATAAGCAAGATGGAAAATATACCAAATGGAAAATTTGAGTTAATTTGTTGCTCAGTAAACCTCGCTATCATTACTTGTTAGCGCACGTGGAGAAGTTTAAGATTTTATTTTTAAATATACAAGATGGAAAATATACAAAATGGAAAATTTGAGTTAATTTGTTGTCCAGTAAACCTCGCTTTCATCAATCAATTTAGGACAATAGGTCCCCCATAATTCACTTTACATACATATTCTTTAATAATTTGTTTTGTGTTGATTGTGAGTATTCAACGGGAAACCTTAGAAAGATTTCCAAATGCAAAAATAGCATACTCAAATTACTTTGTTATGTAACTTGGTTAACTGTCACTATATAGATGATACAGGAAGTTTATTGAAGTATCTCTATTTTCAATTTAATTTTCTTCAATTCCCAAGAAATTGTTTTGTGATAGAAATACTTTCAAAGTTTCTTTATCTAGTGGTGCAAATTCGACTCCACCATCTTATTATAATTTTGGCGAACGATATATAAATATATTACATACGAAAGTCAGGCATCAGTGCAGCTCTTTGAAAAATGATTTGTTCCGTGTTTAGACTGTTGATAAGCAAGCACGTGATTGCGCCTGTGAGGATGTTCGCCATTTATCTTATAATGTGAACTTTTTTTAATGGCCGCACGAATTACGCTATTTCAAAACATAAGCTCGTTGAATGTACATCCGGTTAATTTAGATTTATTTGTACTTGTGTGGCAATGACAATCTGTCCGTAGATACCAAGACAGAAGTATTCAGACACGTGGAACTTTTCATAAAATTCGGCAACATGTTTTAAGTAAAATATAATTATTGTAAAATATAATATGTATGCCTTGTTAAATGCTATCATGTAAATATCAATTCCGTCTTTGCGTATTGCAGAGTTATCTTCTCTTGTGAGCAGGTATTGATTGTTACGTCATTGGTTTGTGAGAGGAACGTCATCAATTTTTGAGAAAACGACGTAATTTTCTCACACAAACCAATGACGTAACATTCAATACCTGCTCCCAAGAGAAGATAACTCTGCAATGCGCAAAGACGGAATATGCACTGTACTAGAGGAAAATGCGCTTATAAGCTGATAGAACATGTGTCTAAAACTCTGCTCAAATTTTAGACAATAAATATGTTTAAATCAATCAAATCAATTATTCATTGTCAGTTTGCTAACTGAAGCGTAGTCAATTATCTTGAAATAAAACGGTCATGTATTTTCAAGGTCGGTCTGAAATCGCGTTTTACACCTGACTGTCAAAAAATGATTTCCATGCATGGTGTTTCCGATGATTCCCCGTGAAGCGAATTTCTCGATGTCTCTATATGAAATTAGTTTGTTCTTAGAGCAAATGGGGAAAAATAGTTATAATCTGACACATTGTAATGTCATAAGGCACTGTAGTCTAGTGGTAGGACGCCTGGCTCGTGACCGAAGGGTTGCGGGTTCGAGTCACGGCACGGCACTGTGTATCTTTGAGCAAGATACTTTACTCCGCTTGTTCCAGTCTACTCAATTGTAAAAGAGTACGTGGTTGGGCAGTGCTAGAATTGTTGAATGATAGTTTTGAACGCCGAAATTGCAGCACCGGCTGTATGCTCCCCAGGGAGTTGAGAAAGACATTGGCTGGTTGCAAAGGCCCTATAATCACGGATAATAATTTGTGAACCGCTTTGAGACGACCTACGAACTAGGTTGTGATAAAGCCTTATAAGAACCTCGAATTATTATCATTATATTATTATAAGGACCAGTATGATATTTAATCAACGACAAAGGTAATGTTTTGGTCTTAGAGCCAAAAGATGTACAAATGCAAATGGTTTGGTTGATTATATGACCAGAGGTTATCAAACGGCCTCCCTTTACACTATCCCCGATACTCCGGGGGTTACGCTCACTTTCGCTCTCTGCACCCCTGGAATATGTCAGGTTCAGTGTGCGCCACCTTGTTGATGAGACAAGAAGACTAGTTCGTTCCTTTGATATATATCAAAATAATCCCGCGGTCACGTAACGGTAAAATTGACAGGCTTTGAAGTCGGGCGTCTCTCCTTTGTAATCTTCAAAGGACAGGTATCAGCTATGCGATTGGTCAGTTTTTTTTACCTGAGACCAATCAAACAGCTATCTTCGTGCCTTCAATTTTGCTATGACATATTCCAGGGGTGCAGAGAGCGAAAGTGATCGTAACCCCTGGATATCGAGGATGCCATGGAGTATGTCAAAGTAAATTTGAAGGCACGCGGCTAGCTATTTGATTGGTATCGAAGGGAAAAAACTTTACCAATCGCTAGGCTGATATCTGTCCTTTGAAGGTTAAGGAGGAGTGAAACTCGACTTCAAAGCCGGACAATTTTACCGTTACGCGACCGCGAGATTCGTTTGATGTACATCAAAGGAACAAACAAGTCTTCTTGTCTCATCCACAAGGTGACGCATGAGCCCTTTGATTGTGTCATGACATATTCCAGGGATGCAGAGAGGGTACGTGAACGTTACCCCTGGAGTGTTGAGGATGCCGTTACACCTGGAGCTGGGTTCATTTAAATAAAATCGTATTTAAATGGTCGGAGTGTGGTATCTTATAAGTAGGATATCTTTGATAGCAAAATATGGATACATAATTGTATTCTTTTAGATGGCCTTTAGACCTTTTAAATTTCGTATTAATTTAAGATGTTTAAGTGACTAAGATGTGGTTTTTGGTGTCATATTGCAGATATATTTGTGACCTACATGTGCATTTTGTGTCATTCCGCAGATCTCAACGTTTAGCCCATCATCATCATATGATGGGCTGTTGAAATAGGCTTTCGTCCGTGATCCGTTCTTAAACAATTCTTGATATCACTATTTCAAATTTCATATGAAGGACCCCCTTGGTCCGTATTTGTTCATGTTTTATTTTAAGTCTGATCGGAAGAACAAGATGGCTACCAGGGAGCAATTTTGAATTTTGACAATTTTAGTTCGTTACCGGTATTCCTATAGAAGTACTCTACAGATCTTTCTTAAATTTCATTGATAGGTTCCCCTTGATAGGCAGCTATGTATGCATGGATTATTTTAAGACTTATGAGAAATTTAAGATGGCCGCAAAGCAGCCATCTTGGATTTTGATAAGTCAAGTTTGCTATCGTTATTTCTCAAGAAGTGCTCGACAGATTTTTTTCTCATATTTCATTTGTAGATTCCCCTTGATCCATAGGTGTGCATATTTTTTTCTGAAACTGATCAGAAAAAAGAAGATGGCTGCCAGGTAGCCAACTTTGATTTTGACAGGTTACATTTTTATCGCTATTTGTCATTAAGCACTTACATTAATGTAGGGTTCCATGGAATAAGCAATTATATAGTTATTACTTTTCGTTAGTTTCGTATTTTTCGTTTTGAGCTTCAAGCTGCTCGACCAGAAATCTTTCATATTCAATTGTTTACATGTTATTTTAGCGAATGAGTCAAACGAAATGCAAACTCTGAGAGGA
Organism: Mizuhopecten yessoensis; assembly: GCF_002113885.1. NCBI lineage: Eukaryota > Metazoa > Mollusca > Bivalvia > Pectinida > Pectinidae > Mizuhopecten > Mizuhopecten yessoensis. Next base: position 150,147 of record NW_018404063.1, read on the forward strand.
AACAGTCAATCCCAGTTGTATGAAGTTTAAATCAAAAGTTTTACCTAAAAACGCATTTTCGGTTGAATCCAATCCAACGAACTTAAGAAAATCAGGGAAACGATCGAACTTACAAGAACTAATGAAGATCTTACAAATGGTGTGCGCCAAGATCCCTCTGGGATCTCTTGTGTCATGCTGCAGATCTCAGTGTATAAAATGTGAAATATGAATTTGTTGTCATATGGCACAGATCATCATATCATAAAAACGTACCTTTATGTCATATTGGAGATTTTCACGTTTATTTGTCATATTGGAGATTTTCACGTTTATTTTTCATATTGGAGATTTTCAAGTTTTTTATCATATTGGAAATTTTCACGTGTATTTTGCCATATTTTTTTTTTGTTATATTGGAAAAATAGACATTCTTTATTGAGGATAAATACATGTTTAGCCATGGGCTAATCTTCCAAATGGTCCTCGAGATTTGAATGTGTTTTTTCGTGTCATATTCGATATTTTACAGTGTTTTTGTCTTATTGAAGATTTTAATGGGTCTTTGTCACATTGGATATTTAATGTTTTGTTTGTCATATTGGAGATTTTCACGTTTTTTGTCATATTGGAGATTTTCACGTTTTTTGTCATTTTGGAGATTTTCACGGTTTTTGTGTCGTACTGTAGACCTCCATGTGTTTCTGCTTTGCAATTTTTGTCTGTCCGTGTATCTGCCCGTGTATCTGTTGTCCGTGTATCTGTTGTCCGTGTATCTGCCCGTGTATCAAAGAACTTCATGTCATCCAAATGTATGTTTTTTGTGTCATATTGAAGATACAACCTTTTTCTATCATATTGTTCATCTTCCGGTTTTTAAATTGTGTATTTTGTTTGATATCCCCAATCATCACATAATTTTAATTTGTAATTCGTATCATATTCCATGTATTCTTGTAAACGTGTATTTGTTGGTCTTTTTTCAGATCTCGTATGTAGGTCATCGTGATGTGTATTTTGTCATACTTCAAGGTTTATTTTCCGGCATATTAAAGAATTTACATGATTTATTTTTGTAATTCTGATGAGTATTTCATGTAATATTACAGTGTTCGTCATTTTGCACAAATCTTGAACTACATAGGTACAAATGTAACAGGTAGATCTACTTTTTTAATAATAAAATGCAATACTACTTTGTTAGGATATCCATCAAGTCTGATGATGTCACTGATGTCAGGTTATTGGTGGATAAAGTCTGCTGTTGTCAGGTTATTGGTAGATAAAGTCTGATGTTGTCAGGTTATTGGTAGATAAAGTATGATGTAGTCATTGCTAGATAAAGTCTGATGTTGTCATTTCTAGATAAAGTCTGATGTTGTCACTGATGTCAGGTCATTGCTAGATAAAGTCTGATGTTGTCATTGATAGATAAAGTCTGATGTTGTCACTGATGTCAGGTTGTTTATAGATAATGACTGATGTTGTCAGGTTATTGATAGATAAAGTCAGTGATGTCATTTTATATAAAGTCTGATGTTGTCAGGTTATTGGTAGATAAAGTATGATTATGTCAGTGATGTTAGGTTATTGATAGAGTCTGATGTTGTCAGGTTATTGGTAGATAAAGTATGATGATGTCAGGGATGTTGGGTTATTGATAGAGTCTGATGTTGTCAGGTTATTGGTAGATAAAGTATGATTATGTCAGTGATGTTAGGTTATTGATAGAGTCTGATGTTGTCAGGTTATTGGTAGATAAAGTATGATGATGTCAGGGATGTTGGGTTATTGATAGAGTCTGATGTTGTCAGGTTATTGGTAGATAAAGTATGCTGATGTCAGTGATGTTAGGTTATTGATAGAGTCTGATGTTGTCAGGTTATTGGTAGATAAAGTATGATGTAGTCATTGCTAGATAAAGTCTGATGTTGTCATTGCTAGATAAAGTCTGATGTTGTCACTGATGTCAGGTCATTGATAGATAAGTCTGATGTTGTCATTGCTAGATAAAGTCTGATGTTGTCATTGCTAGATAAAGTCTAATGTTGTCACTGATAGATAAAGTCTGATGCTGTCACTGAAGTCAGGTTATTGATAGATACAGTCTGATGTTGTCAGGTCATTGATAGATAAAGTCTGATGTTGTCACTGATGTCAGGTCATTGATAGATAAGTCTGATGTTGTCATTGATAGATAAAGTCTGATGTTGTCATTAATAGATAAAGTCTGATGTTGTCACTGATAGATAGAGTCTGATGTTGTCACTGATGTCAGGTCATTGCTAGATAAAGTCTGATGTTGTCATTGATAGATAGAGTCTGATGTTGTCACTGATGTCATGTCATTGCTAGATAAAGTCTGATGTTGTCATTGATAGATAAGTCTGATGTTGTCATTGATAGATAAAGTCTGATGTTGTCATTAATAGATAAAGTCTGATGTTGTCACTGATAGATAGAGTCTGATGTTGTCACTGATGTCAGGTCATTGCTAGATAAAGTCTGATGTTGTCATTGATAGATAAAGTCTGATGTTGTCACTAATGTCAGGTTATTGATAGATAAAGTCAGAGATGTCAGGTCATTGATAGATAAAGTCTGATGTTGTCACTGATGTCAGGTTGTTTATAGATAAAGACTGATGTTGTCAGGTTATTGATAGATAAAGTCAGTGATGTCATTTTATTGATAGATAAAGTCAGATGTTGTCGTTGATGTCAGGTTATTGATAGATAAAGTCTGATGTTGTCATTGATAGATAAAGTCAGATGTTGTCACTGATGTCAGGTTATTTATAGATAAAGTCTGATGTTGTCAGTGATGTTAGGTTATTGATAGATAAAGTCTGATGTTGTCACTGATAGATAAAGTCTTATGTTGTCATTGATAGATAAAGTCAGATGTTGTCACTGTTGTCAGGTTATTGATAGATAAAGTCAGATGTTGTCACTGATGCCGAGTTATTGATAAAGTCTGATGTTGCCACTGTTGTCAGGTCATTGATACATAAAGTCTGATGGTGTTACTGATGTCAGGTTATTGATAGATAAAGTCTGATGTTGTCACTGATAGATAAAGTATGATGTTGTCACTAATGTCAGGTTATTGATAGATAAAGTCAGAGATGTCAGGTCATTGATAGATAAAGTCTGATGTTGTCACTGATGTCAGGTTGTTTATAGATAAAGACTGATGTTGTCAGGTTATTGATAGATAAAGTCAGTGATGTCATTTTATTGATAGATAAAGTCAGATGTTGTCGTTGATGTCAGGTTATTGATAGATAAAGTCTGATGTTGTCATTGATAGATAAAGTCAGATGTTGTCAGTGATGTTAGGTTATTGATAGATACAGTCTGATGTTGTCACTGATAGATAAAGTCTTATGTTGTCATTGATAGATAAAGTCAGATGTTGTCACTGTTGTCAGGTTATTGATAGATAAAGTCAGATGTTGTCACTGATGCCGAGTTATTGATAGATAAAGTCTGATGTTGCCACTGATGTCAGGTCATTGATACATAAAATCTGATGGTGTTACTGATGTCAGGTTATTGGTAGATAAAGTCTGGTGTTGTCACTGATGCCGAGTTATTGATAGATAAAGTCTGATGTTGCCACTGATGTCAGGTCATTGATACATAAAGTCTGATGGTGTTACTACTGATGTCAGGTTATTGATAGATAAAGTCTGATGTTGTCACTGATAGATAAAATCTGATGTCAGGTTATTGATAGATAAAGTCTGGTGTTGTCACTGATGTCAGCTCATTGATAGATAAAGTCTGATGTTGTCACTGATGTCAGGTTATTGGTAGATAAAGTCTGGTGTTGTCACTGATGCCAGGCGTCACTTTAACTCAATGGCTAGGGTTTGATGGTTAATATGTATGCAACTGATTTGTGTTCATATCAGTATGAACATTGAAAAATACTGTACAAACCTTATATTTTAATTTTTATAATATTGATATGTGGTTATAGCATACAAGGTTCCTGGAACAGCCTATCATCACCTAAATGATTGCTTCTAATGGTTGTCTGGTGTTATTGGGAGAAGCTTCAAAAAGATGCTGAACCAATTGCATTCATAGCCCTATGAATGTCATTTCTTCTGGTTATGCTTATAGAGGTACTTGTGTGGAAATGTAACTATATGTTGTTGGTCATCTCTAGTGATTGATGTCAAAAGTCTGACGCCTGAATCATGAAGCAGTCGCAATCGTGTAGTCCAAATTAAAAGTTCTTGTAATTAGAATGAGATTTTATTTTAGATCCATATCAACACTGTTAACATTCTGGAATGCCTTTAAGACAATATTTGCTTTATAGAAAATTGAAATTTGGACTCTTGTCTGCAGACTGGATAACCTGCCCTAGTACCATTTCTCTCCACTAGGCTGCGCTCTTTGAAACTAAAATTGGTCAGGGCCGCCATCTTGGTCGGGATCCTGACCAAACCAGTGCTGATTGGTTAACTCAATTAGGGAATCTTAAGTTTGGTTTGAGCTACAGATTTCCTTACTGTTTATATTTGAAATGTGTAAGAGATGACACATTGGTGTTTAAAGATGGATCCAGCATGGTAAAATTATTGTAATCATTTTAAAATTATTTTATTTCAAAAAGGATAGTTGCACTTTCCAAGCGAAGCCTCGAGGAGATTAGACAAACCAAGGCAGGCAAACAAGTCAACTTGTCTGAAGGCTTTCATGATTTCAGGGCCCGAGGTAAAGAAAACAAAACAAATGACGTCGTCTTGGTGACACTTTAATGAGGCGAGTGATTGGATACTTACAATGAACTTTGTACAAAATAAATGAACCTGGTCACCCCTTTAGATCGTCGTGGTTACACGCATTTAAAACTCAAAAACAGACTCGTAGAGGAGGATAGTGACAGAGATTTAGGGATAGTGAACTACCAGAGGACACGTGGTGACCACAGAGTTACCTCCCCCTTAGACAGAAAACAATGTGAGAGCCTTGGGGTGAACAATGTAACAATGGTCTGGATTTAATCTATTTGCTAAAATGATAAAATTTTCAACACATTTTCTTACTTCACACTCGCTCGCACACTTGTACAGATTAGCATTGGATGCATGTAAGATATAGAAATACAGAAATATTATAAAAAATGATGCTTTTTTGTTGAAACAACCCAGAATTCTCAGAGTAAAAATTTGTTTTTTAAAAAAGAATATATGAACCAATGCTTGTATGGAGGTCTGTATAATGTTGGTATCTATAGAGTACAATACAGACTATTGATATTTACATCCTGGCTAAGATTTCTTAGAGAAAACATGTATTTCCTTCCAGTATTATATCATCTATTCTACAGCTATTCTTGTCCCCTGATTTCAACCTGCAGTTACTGGATGAACATTTTTTTTTTTTTAAACTTTGACAGAAGAAATGTTTTATTTCCTCTATGAAGCGCAGTGCTTGTTTTAAAATTTTTACGTGACAGGAAAAAAAAAGACAACTAATTCCATGATAAAAATGAGGTAAAAATTGATAAAAGTAGCCAATTTAATTAACCCTTTCACCACTGTAGACCGTAATGGACTCACCCAGACAAATGTATGGTAGAGTCTACTAAAGTTACATAGGGGTGAAGAGTTAAAGACGTCTCTACTATAATGTTTATACATTGTATATATAAAGGTAAAAATTATTTTTGATATTGTCAATCAAAAGTTTATAGAGCAACATTGTACAGAAAGTATAATATTGACAAAATTTGACATTGTAAAACGGGCATCTCAAATGTTACCCTACAGAACTCGGAGCCAGAATGTCAATGATCAATTCAAGTTCTTATTGTTATTCAATGAGCTCATTTACCCTTAAATACCCATTTGAACTCTTCTAATTCAAAGGTTAGAATAGTTCATTATGAAATTCTGTGTGTGAATTAGTTGAAGAAATATCGAAAACCAGTTCTCGAGCTGACATTATCAAGAATTTGTCAATAAATATATTTGGCACCTTTAAAGTTGGTGATTAGGTTTGTTTTTTATATATATATATACCTATGTATTTAAAATATCCATCAGAATTTCACACACAACATTGCACTAATAGCCACTTCTTAATTATTCGCAGTTTGAAATATCTGTAATTCATATATTAAAGAAAAATGCATGCACTTAATTTTCAAAAGAATAGCCACTTCCTAATTACTCATAGTTTGAAATATCTGTAATTCATATACGTATTAAAGAAAAAAGCATGCACTTAATTTTTTAAAATTCTGTAACAATGAGGACTTCCAAGAGTATAATTCATTAGATCATTTGCATGCAATCTCTACAGAATATGAATATATTTGAAAGTTAGTATGGTACACAAAATTTTGAAATTACCTCAATTTGACTAAATGAACCCATACAAAATTAAAAAGAAGATGATCTCCCTTTGACTGTAATGGTCAAATCTCTGAGTAAATGGCCTCCTCTACCTCGATTGTCTTTTACAACTGATCGTCAGGTATATACTTCCTGGATGTAAACACTCATTGCAGACAAACCTAAAAGGCAGAGGAATTGACAAAAACAGTTTTACAGTTAAGAAGATGAGGTACCTGTAATTAGTCTACCTGATCATGGAACAGAAGAACATCGCTCATCTGGGTTTACACTTACTGAAAATCATCCCACACTGTACTTTAATTCTCACTTCCTACTTGGCGTAATTCTGATTCTCCTATGTTATATAATTCTGCCCCCAGCCCCCCACCACTTCCCTTCCCCATTATAAAAATCTGGCCCTCCCTCTAAATATGTCTCCAATAAAACAGTCTTGAATGCCTTTCCGACAAAATGCAATTTTCCCCTCCTTTCATCCTTTTCCCTTCCCCATTATAAAAATCTGCCCCTCCCTCTAAATATAATTCCACCAAAACAGTCTTGAATGCCTTTCCGAAAAAAAAATGTAATTCCCCCCCCTCCTTTCATCCTACGATTGTTCCCCTTCCGTAGTTACCTCTAACTAGTGGTGTACAATTTCACCAGCCAACAGACAATATTTTGAAAGTTTTCATAGAAATATTGATTTTTTTTTACTATCTTTTACTACGATTTTACCTGTCCCAGGCTAGTGGAACTCTACAACCCCTGCATTTTGTGATTCTTTCTCCTGCTAACAATTATGTATTCCTAGTTAATTCTTTTCCTCTAATTAAGTGGGATTCCTTCATCCCCTCCCTATCTCCGTGTAGATCCTTCCCCTCCAAAAAGCGTTGTGATTCCGACTTCTTGATTACATATAGGTTGACACTTGGTAGAGGAAATATATGATACAGTACATATAAAGATTCATTAAAATGATAATTTCTTGTCGTATACAAACATCATGCGGTCTCTATTTAACAATAATAACCCAGACTCACATAGTATCTCTCACAGTGTTTAACAGGTGATAAAAAAAGAATTGTATAATTCTCCTTTTCATTTTCTCAATAAATAAGATTAAACAAACATTTACAAACTTAGTATATTACATCACATGTTTTTTATAATGAATTATTCCTAGTATTCATCAGTACCACTGTTCATGACAAAAAACGTCACTGTACACAGTGGCGTACGATAACACTAATAGTTCTAACGCTTGTCCGTTACTTATACACTACTAACACCAAACCGAGTGCAGACGTGTCCTACACATCTACACCGTATCACATTTGTTAGTGGTTTTTTTATTTGGTTGTCAATATCCAATACCTCAACACGCCAATGGCTTTCCTTTCTGAAGAATCGTCATTCTTACTAACAAACACATTATATATATATATATATATATATATGATTTAATGTATGTTTTATATATATATATATTGCCATATTTGGTCAACAACATTTAGAGAAGTCATTTTCTTCCTCTTGTGTTCAACACTGGCCTGTAAGGCATGAATACATTTCCTGCTTCCCACGACGACTCCACTACGGTTAGACTCAGAAAATTTGTCCAAACAGTGATCTCCCTTTCTTTAATTTTGTCTTTTCTTTCTTCAATACAAAGTTTTTAAAAGAATTTTTAATAAATCTATAATGAACTCTTAAAGTGACTTTCATGCATTTGAAATGTTTCAAAATATCAATTTACCTTTCTTTTCTTTAAATTATCGTTAATTAAAATACAAAGAAAAAGTTGTTGACAAGACACTGAAGAGTTGGATGGGTGGTTCTTGTTTGGCAAATGATTGTATACACCTGAGCTCAGTGGCTTATCAGCCACAGTTTCTCAGTGTTCGTGGAATGGTATATAAGAGTTACTTGCCCTTGTTTTATATGAGAATACACTACCGACAATAGTGACAATGGACCACGTATAACATCGTTTTCATGATACTGAAATGCTGCATAACACTTCTTCCTCACAAACAATTCCTCTCGGTTCCCACAGAAAGCTCCTTCATCGCTGACCTTTGACCTATTAATTGCATTGCTGACCTTTGTCCTATAGATTGCATCCAAGAAGAAGCACTGAACCATATCTATCAAGACTTTAGGTCAAAGTCAAGTTGAAGGTGGCAGTGACCTTTGAACTCGGCCAGCACAAGCTGGGTCGGGTGTGATCGGATACACCAGCATCCAGGAATTTTATCACAGTTATCTCCCCTGTTGACGATGAGCGGGGTCAACCACATCTTGCCACACAGATTTCTGTGCTTTGTTTCTAGACTTGGCGTAGCACGAAGCCTGACTTATTATCAACCTTTGGTCGCGTAGACATATCTCAGTTTCCGGTTCACCGAAAACCAAATTGGGCCGACTTGCATCTTCTGTAGATGCATGTTTTCTTATGGATGTGCATAGCTCTGCCAGCGACGGCAAATAGCGCTCATGACAACGACAGCAGCTTGCGACGGGACACAACAACAAAGGCTGTTAGGCGGCTGGCTGGCTGCACTTGCAGTGACAGATATCTCCAAACGAAGACATCTCTATTCCTCGGAACAGAAGACAACAAACCCTACTCACATTACGTCCACCACAACACCTACTCCTTTCTGTTTTGCACCATCAGCTGCATTCAAACTATTTCTTCTAGCCACTGCAAGACTCTAAACGAGAAAAATTACACTAAGACTTGGCGTACCATCAATGGCTGGCTACCGGACTTTGCTGTACCACAACGCCATGCATGGGCGAGTCCTCTCCACGCTCGGCGGCCGCGCGCGAGTGTTGGCTATTCGCGTCATGGCCAGGATTGCTAGCGTTTGCACTAGTCTGTATAGAGAAATTGAAACCCGTAGCGGGCCAAGTCTGTTGTGAGTACTGACCGTACTGGCCATGGGGTGTGGGATAACTTGCCATGTTCACGGTAGAGAGCTGAGCAGGGTCATTATGTAGGGCCTGCGGATGGCCATGGCCTTGCAGATTGGTTGTTAGGTCCACAGCCATACCTGCCGTGGCAGGGTACGTAGTCCGTGCCGAGGTGAAGTTGCTGGGATACCCGGCTGAGCCGAGCAGTATGGCTTGCTGCATCTGTGGCTGCGGTGCAGTATGCTGTGCCACCATCTGCGGTGCTGTGCCGCTTGACAGTTGCGGAGGCGATTGGTGTTGCCGCGACGAGTGGTGATGAGAGTGGTGCCTATGGGAACTGTTGCCCTGGAGACGACTGTCACTGGCCGGTGCCCAGTTCTGAGTGCCAGGCGGCTGTTGATACGTTGGAACTACTTGGGGCGGCCCTGACGCTGGGCTCTCACACTCCATGGTGGGGTACTGGACTCCTTGGCCCTGATGGGCGGAGTGGGAGTGGGAGTGGAGCTGGGAGTGGTGTTGGTGTGTTGGGTCAGACCTCGCCCTCCCACTCGTCGAAGAACCGACTGAAACAAGAGAACCAGAATATGTAGGAAGTGAAAAGATAACATTGAAACGAAAAACAACACCAAGACATATTAATCTTATAATTTTTTCTTTTCAGAGTCGAGATTAATAAATCTAATAGTAAAAAAAATATATCATTTAAATGAAGTCTTGAATCATAAATCGCAAAGAAGAACATTAAAAATAAATAAATTAACAGCTTTCTACGGAATTCAAGCGGGGTAACGCAGGGAGCATAAAAGTGCACACTGTTGACACATGCAGAGAATCACCGAAGCTGATGAAGAAGATGAAACAGATGCTGAATGATGAATGATGATACATTGCTATCAAATGAAACCGATGAAATATTTCATTCATACTAAAACTTATTCATTTCAAAAGCTAAGTGGTGAATCAATTGACCACTCAATCTACAGATTGGGCCGTCGCTCACGTTACGAAAGCAAACAAACACTTTCCGCTACACTATAATTTGCCAGTAATAATAAAAGACATATTTACATTAACTGTAGATGCAGTATTTCTCCCCCCTCTAAGACGTTATTGGTGATGAGATCCATTTTATCTCTGAAATTACAGGAGGGCAAAAATGAGTGAAATATATTTGTGCAGTGTTATGAAACCATGTACCTAGTGAGAAATTACGTCATGGGTAAATAATTTGCAAGTTTATGCAAAAGTTTCGTTTCCCTTCCATAAATAATAACAGGCCGAATACATCATTGTCCTTCTTCAAATATAGGTATATCACAGTTTCCAATACAAATATAGCTAATGGATTGATGTGTGTGAAAAGTTTGGCGAAATTCATGCAAAATAAGTTCTTTCAATTTAGCCAGCACAGTAGTAGACAAGTAGAAATGGAGGAACAGTTAAGACACATAAATGATGTTACATTAACCGTACACAGATTTAAACAAAACTAACCCTTTATAGTATAGAAAGGCCGAGGAACTGCCACAAGACGTATAAACGGATTAGGAAAACACAAATGTTCCCGAGCCCCAACCTAGGGCACGACAACAGAGGCTCCAAGTATGGGCGTGCAAAACAAGAGAATAAAATCGACAATAAAGGTAAGAAACGTGTCGTTACCTGTTGGACTTGACACGTGTTGCTGTTCCATCGCGGGACTGTTCGACGCACTGTTGGGTGTATTGGTGCTCTCGTCCGTTGTTTTCTTGAAGAAATTGTGCTGAAGAGCATAGTACGGCGTTATCCTTGTTTTTGGATCAAATTCAAGCATCCGAAGGATAAGATCTTTGAACTTTAGGTAGTCGGCTACGTTGTGTCCGGGTTCTCCGGCTCTCCGTCCTCCTGGCCCACCCGTCTCGGCTCCTATTACCTCGTGGAGCTTCCGAGATCCAGGCTGCTTGTACTGTGATGTGAAACAGATGTTAATTAATATGTTGAAAATTAACATTCTCGTATGTCATGACACAACCCTCATTAAGTCTATTTTCATGAAGAGCAAAATCCTTAATTTGAAATTTTACAAAATTGGGTAAAATCCTTCAACTCATTGCAATCTTAACCCTTTCACCACTGTCGACCATAATGGACTCATCCAGATCAAAGCATGGCAAGAGTTTACTAAAGTTACATAGGGTTGACAGGTTTTCTTCTTCAAATTTGACACAATGACACATATTAAGCTAATCAGCAATGTTTATTTCCAAATTTGTTTGAATTTCTCGTATTTAAAAAAAAAAGTTAAACAGTAAAATATTGTGGATCTAATTACCTTTTTCTTCACATAATGACTGTGACCAGGAAATAAATACTGAAAAGATTTGTGTGTTAACCCTTTTCACCACTGTAGACCATAATGGACTCATCTATACCAATGCCTCGTAGAGTCTACTAAAGTTACATAGGGGTGAAAGGGTTAATAATAATTGATATGTCGACACCAAATGTTTTTAACATTTCTTGTGTAATCGCTAAGTTAAATCTGAATGTTGTGAATTGAAAGTAAAATTGAAAGGGCAGATACGGCACTTGTGGTAGATATGGGTCGGTCCAGGATATGCCCTATGCACAGCTAACAGTATTCCCTATGTAAAACAACCCATATCAAGGACAAATATAAGATAAATTGTTGTCATATTTTGTTTACCTTCTTGCCATCTTTTGACTTCTTGCATATGTAGGTTCCGTCAGGTAACTGGTCAAAATATTTACGGGCTTTGGGAGCTTGGTCCAGTAGTGTCTTAGGTGGCATACCAAGAACCTCTACAATTTTCATCATCTGGTCGAACTGAAACACAGACACAAGTTAGATTTAGAGCCATTTTGTGAGAAATTTTACCGCGAAGCTAGATTATCTCCCTTATCAATAGAAGATGACATTATCATCCTTTTGACTTTGCAGTAAAGAGATACAAAATTTCAATAGTTGTTCCATTATCAACATTCAAAATTAAACTTCCAAATATCACTGTAAAGCTCTACATCTTTTGAGGTACTGTATACAGGGAAATGTTCACCTCAGTTTAATTTTCACTCCGTGAATATAAGAAGACTTCATAATATAAATATTAGTTCTACTTGAAGGGCGAAATTAACACTGGGCAAAATTTGATTATTTTGAGTGAAGGGCGAAATTAACACTGGGCGGAAATTGATTATTTTGAGTGAAGGGTGAAATTAACACAGGGCAAACTTTTCCCATTATATAGTATCTCTTACACCAAACTTGAAGATTTATTTTTTAAATCTTTGGATAAACCTTTGTCAGCTCTTTGAAAGTCCACAGATCCAGCAAAGACACTATGATGGTTTAAAATAACTTACCTCATTGGAGCCAGCAAACAGCGGTTCTCCTGTATGCATTTCCACAAGTATACAACCTAGTGACCACATATCTATAGCCAGGTCATATGGAATCCCCAATAATACTTCTGGCGACCGGTAAAACCGACTCTGTATATACTGGTATATCTGTAAAACAACAAAATCAAAACTCAAACTTTTTTGCAATAAACTGTAGGAATTTTAAATAAGTGTTTTGGTCCTTGGCAGCTCAATGGTACATGCATCAACTCATTCAATCCTGAAGACACTTTTGAACTCTTCCGATTCAAAGGTTGGAATAGTTCATTATGAAATTTCAGGGGTGAAGGATTAGAATTAAATTCGAAAGTAGTTTTTTGTCCCTTAGCAATTCAGTTATACTGATCAAATAGTTTGTGGACTTTCTTCATGACATCAATGTCATAAGGTGTGACTGGGAAATAGAAATGAAAACCATATTTTCTTGTGTCTGGTCCAACTGAAACCATACTTTCTTTGAACAGTTTCCCTGCTAATTTCAGAACTCTTAATGCACATTTGAATACCAATCGTGTGAACTGTTACAAAAACAACATGATACAATATATTATTATATTTTATAGTTTAATGGCCATAAATTACTGTATTGTGTCAATGGGCCATTAAACCATAAACAAACAACTTTTATTATAAAAGCTTATTAACTCATTCACCCCTTGAAGACACATTTGAACTCTTCCAATTCAAAGGTCGGATTGATTCATTATGAAATTTCAGGGGTGAATGAGTTAACACAAATAATGGTAAAGGTCATACAAGGCATTATGAAAGGTAGTTCTGCATCTCTTTGAATCGAAGAAGTACAACGAATCCGATGAAAATTGACTGGATTTACTAGTGCAAATACAGATTACGGACACTAGAGGTACGATAAAATAAATTTGAATTTCTCACATGATGATAGCCAAGTGTCCGATAATATAAATTTGAATTTCTCACACGATGATAGCCAATCAAAGACCCTGGTTACAGTAGGCCCTAACTGCGGCCAATACATCAGGCTAATTTAGATGCCAGTCTCGTCTAGCCGGTAGACAACCACTGACCATTCAAAAATCATCTGGACATTGCCTCCAACAAAAAGACCAAATTACATTTATGTGTTGGAGCTGACCATAACGTGTCTAGACGCGTCATGACACATCGTCAGTAGGGTGTGGACTTTCGTCGTACGTAATGGAATGACCACTCCGGAATCCATAGGGACCCGGCCAAAGTCTGACAAATTCACGAATATATATTGCATTTATTATGCGTAGTAAGTGACCATAAGCTGTTATGGCCCTTGCACAATCATCGACTGTAAGTGCAAATTGGTCAGTGAAGACTTCAGTCTAGACGTATCGGGTCAGACTGGACGGTCAGCCAGGGAATCCAATCGTCCAAACCTCGGCCCTAAGCAGCCAGACACAGGCCGAGCAGGATTGGATTTATGTAGATAGCTAATGAGTTTATCTCCAGCACAAACTACCGGCTATGTAAATGTGTGGTGTCTGCTTAGTGTAGACCGCGGCGAACAGTTGATTGATTTCATAGGAAAGCAACGAAATACATTGCTTTCGTCTCCATTCTTGTCAGTGTACACTGCGTTACATTTGAGATCATTTCGCAGCGTGCAAAGATTCTTAAAAAACATGCAGTAATTATAAAGCCAAATTTTTCTTCTATAAGACTATTTGTTGTTGTTGAAAAAGCCAGGTACTAGTGCAGTATGGGTATCAGATTGACTGGGTAGTGTGGTCAGATGGAGATTATCAAATTTACTTATACATTGAGAGATTCCATTGACAAACCAAGAAACATTTGTCAAAACATTCAAGATCCCACCATTGAAAGATGGTTGCAACATCAAACACACAGATATACAGACACTGTTCCAGCAGACACATCTTAGTGAAGCTGCCAAGATTTAAACATTGCAGCATCTAAATATTTTCTCCATGTTGCAAAAACGAAGAGAAACTTATTTTACAGCTAGTTCTAATTGAAATTAATATTTTTGAAAAAACTAAAACTGAATATAGTGCCCAAATGATGCTTTTTTGAGGTCGGCCTGTCGGTACTAATGCACTAAACCTACATCAGTCACAACATCAGTGAAGAGGTGCTCGAGTCCCAAGTGAAAACAGACCCTGCACCCTGTCACCCCTCGGCTGTCTGTATGTACGATTGGTAAACGGTAAAGGGGAGGTGACAGTGGAGTCGAACTCGAGTCTGCCAAATGGTACGCGTAAGTAGGTTACTCTGTAGCGAATTCAATCTGTAGAAGGGAACATGGCAGAGGGTTCTTAGGAGAATGGTGGACTAGGGAATTAATATGGAGAATGGTAGACCACAAGGGTTTCTATGGAGGATGGTTAACTATTGGGTTTTTAAAGAAATGGTGGATTAAGGGGGCCAAGACAGAGAAATGTGGATAACGCCCCCCCCCCCCAGTACAGAGAATGGTGGATAACCAGGGCTATTACAGAGAACGATGGATTAAGGGGGCTACTACAGAGAATAGCGGATTACAGGGGGGTTTTACAGCGAAAGGTGAATTACAGGGGAGGGGGCCCTGCTACAGTGAATGGTTGATTAAGGGGGCTACTATGGAGGATGATCAACTACAGGTGTTACTCTGCGCCCTTGTACCCATTCTCCTCCCTATCATGTATACACTAACGACATCACCCTCCACTCCAGAAAAGTGATGTGTCCTACTTGGGCATTGACCTAAACTGTTTATCAGCTGCCTGTTTATCTCTGGACTGGCAACAAAATCTGGGACTTGTCCAAGACTAGTACCAAGTACACAACAATAACATGTTTATGTATGCAAATTGAAGATGACAAGATTATCTACAACCTATAATTAATATATACCATTTTTATGTAATATTTCATTATCTACTAATTATGAGCAATATTTTTGAATGAATTTTCAAATTTCTAAAAAAGAAATTAATAAATTTATTCTATTGTCATATGAGCTAAATCACTATCCTGACTTCTACTAGTTTATATTGTACTTTTAATAAGAAATATTTTTTTAGAAGAATCCAGTTTTTCTATGGATTACCAGTATCCAAGGGAAACACAGACTTGTACAAGTCTAGCCGTGACGGCTGTAATCTGAGGGAGACATCTGTGAGTGGCCTGCAGATTGGCGGCTGACTAATGCCCAGGTTTTACAGTCTATATAGTGATATATACCGCAGACACAACACTTTGAGTCATGGACACCGTCTGCTAACACTTCACACCCAACCCAGTGACCTCACAAGTTTTTATTATTTCGGTTGGAAATCTTCCCTCTACTCCCCCATTTTTCTGGAGTTGTAACACTTTGCCAACGTTTTAAATACCATTGAATCATTTCTAATATACTGTAAGAGGTAAATGTTATTTTGCTCTTCAATAAGACGATGAATTTAAAGACACAATTCAGATGTTGTGTTTTTACTTTTAGCTCATTCACCCCTGAAATTTCATAATGAACTCTTCCAACCTTTGTATTGGAAGAGTTCAAATGTGTCTTCAGGTGTAAATGAGTGAAAGGAGCCTTGTCTGGGACCTTAAGTCCCAATTTGACCGAGGGATTTTGTCCTAAAGAACAACTCAAAATATGTCAGTTTCAAGAGTTATTTTGTCTCAAGGGGGAGTATACACACATTTTATTATGTTTCAATTTTGAGCATGCAGAATATCCACCATGGAAATTTCAAGAAGTTGGCAAGTATGAATGTCTGGGATGTTATTTTGCCTTTAACTCATTCACCCCTACATAGTTAAATTGGAATTGCCCAGTCTCTGATTTGGTAAGGTTCATTTGACTGAAGGGGTGAATGGGTTAATAAGACGATGAGTTTGACGAAGCAATTCCTATTTTGTGTTAACACAGAATTCACTTTTAGTATTTTTACTTTTAAAGGCGACAAAGACCAAGGCAAAAATAGTTGGGAATGCAGCGTGTCAAAACCCCAATAAATTATAATTCTTGGTACACTATGCTCACCTGAATACAAATAACGAAATTCTAGATTGAAAACACTTCAAAAATAATGTTTTCATCTATTTCAAATACAGATTTTGATGCATCACTTAAACTAAACCTGATGCATCATCGTCAATTTATATTATTAAACATAATTTCATACTTCATTACACCCAACAGTCCATTTTTGCATGCATTATGCAACATGGAATATGAGACAGAAAGTAAGGTATATATAAGTGCTATGCATAAATAAAATGTACATTAACCGTCTACTAGAGCAGGTCGCTGACCGACTGTGGCACAGAACTCTAAACACCTGTGCAGGAATTACTTATCTATATTATTACCGGCTATGATCTACTGTTACTTATATAGATAGCATATCTGATTCTGTCACAGCATCCCATTAAGGCCAAACAGAATTAAATATGTGTTTCCTATTCCATACAAATTTTGTATCCAGGGCCCCTCTTCATGAAACTGTTCTCATGCTCAAGCATGGTCTGTGCTCAAACCAGCCTTCTTGTTAACTCTCTTTGATCATGTAAAATGATCAAGAGGTCAAATGTAAACATGGGAAGCATTAATTAGATACAACTCTCTTCAATTTTTTCCTCTAATCACTGACAAAATATTCTTTTTATTAATTTATGACGGAACAAGAAATAAGGCTTGAGCACAAAATCCATGCTTGAGCATGTGACCTGTGATATTTTTTAGGTCGAGATCCCCACCCCCAGTGTGCCTGAGGTGCTTTAGTCGAGGTCCCCACCCTTCCTCTCCCAG
Organism: Mizuhopecten yessoensis; assembly: GCF_002113885.1. Lineage (NCBI taxonomy): Eukaryota > Metazoa > Mollusca > Bivalvia > Pectinida > Pectinidae > Mizuhopecten > Mizuhopecten yessoensis. The sequence goes on from NW_018404063.1 coordinate 167,573, forward strand.
TGTACCCAAGGTGCTTTAGTCAAGATCTCCACCACCTCTGCCCCTAGTGTGCCTGTAGTGCTTTAGTCAAGATCCCCCCCTCCCCCGTGGGCCTGTTGTGCTTTAGTCAAGATCCCCACCCCTCTGCCCCCAGTGTGCCTGTGGTGCTTTAGTCAAGATCCCCACCCCTCCTCCCCCAGTGGGCCTGTGATGTTTCAGTTCAATCATTAAAAGTCGCGGTACTAGTCAGGTCCTGGCAGAAGGCCTGACTTATACATACGTATCTAGTCACTAACTGTGGCGAGATAATTAATTTTTCAGTGAATGATTCACAAAGTTCGAGGCAGGGGATCAGTTAGATACAGCAAGGTTTACAACAGGATTAAAACTCACTCACCCCTGTATTTCAACAATAGAATACGATATCCTTTGATTTGGAGCAGTCCAAATGTCGTTAGGTGTCAAGTTGTTAACAGCAAATACTTTACCTAAACCTAACATCTCTCTTTCCTTGATCATATTCCAACTTAAGGATGCCCATACCACTGCCAAAAACTGTAGCTATGCACTGGAAACTGATTTTGCGGGCACAAATATATATTTAGCTTTGATAAATCATTTCTAAAAAGAAAACCACACCTTGCAGTTTTTTTTAAGAAAAATAACAGCGATGAGAACTTCAGATTATTGTAATATCGCGCTTTTTTAATAGAAAATTGTTCTTTTCCTTCAAATTAATTTTGTTATGGAATTTCAGTTATTGATTGTTAACTCATTCACCCCTGAAGACACATTTGAACTCTTCCAATTCAAAGGTTGGAATAGTTCATTATGAAAGTTCAGGGGTGAATGAGTTAAGCAAGAGAATATCAAATTCTGTAGATAATGCATAGCTGAAGCATTTAGACAATTTAGCAAAAGCGAAAAAAATCTGACAACAGGTACCACGGGGGGNGGGGGGGGGGAAAAGCTGATACGACCCTCTTGTAACTAACCAGACACACAGAGCTAAGTATTGTTCCTCCCTTCAACCACATCAAACATCTCCGTCAGCTGTTTATCACGTTTTTAATCTAAGTCAGTGAATCCACTTTCTAATCCAAACTTTTAACAGCATTTCTATAATTACTTTATGTTCCTATAGCCCCGTATTTCAAACAATTGGTCAAAAAAGTGTCGCCTTGTACCCTGTTCGAGTAAATTTCATGCATGTTATCAAGTTTACCGATCTTAAAATGCATGTAGGAGGTACAAATCTACGGCGAATCTCTAAGAAACCTTAATTCCAGCCAGAAGCCAGACAAAAGGGTATACAGAGCCTTTCTAATGCACATCTTCCGAACAGATTAAGGATAAATCATCGGGATGTTATAAGCTATAAAAAGAAATTATTTTATACAAGTACAATAGAGCCTAGCAAGCATATCGGTTCTCATTTGATTATCTAGATAACTTTTTGGCTGCAGCTAATTCTTTCATTAAAATCTGTCTGCAGCTTTGCCGAAACATTGTCCAAAAGACGTTAATTTTTTGTCTCCTTCTCTTTCAAATCCAATTTTTTCCTGTTATGTAATAAGTTAGGTGGCCATTTCCAGATGAGGCTTGCCACAGCCAGGTTTGAGATTGGATTTGAGACACTGATTTGGTAGGCTTGGAGATTAGAAAGCGAGAGGGACCACCACATGGCAGTGAGATTGTAGGATCTCGGGGATAAACCCAGGCTTATCACGCACTTCGTCAGAGCCATAAATCTGTATACACATACCCCTCTATCTCCCTCTGCAGATTAAACATCAGCTTTTTTATACGCTTAAAATTCCAAAGCTACGATATGATGGACTGAAACAGTTAGTTACTTTCGTTGATATATTATATATATCTCGCTGAACATTTTTGTAGGATTTTTTTTTAAACGTTTGGTTTCAAGTATTTGAAATTCTTTAGTGGCTTGGGTAATGTTACAGAGAAGAAATTCAACAAATGCTGGAGTTAACGTGTAAATTGTGTTACAGACTCGCATATAGATGCAACAAGCCAATTTTCTTAGCGTCAAAAATCCTACTACTGCAGAAACCTCTGTCAATATTGACATTTATATACAAACACATTTTCAATGGAATATTTGAATACTGCTTTTTGTCGCTGTAGCAGAAAATGACCCGTGTAACTTTGATTTTATCATAAACCCAACTGTTAACACAACCTGCTGCAAAAAAGTTTGGCGATACGGGAAGTGAAATATGCGTGACGACCAAAATAAACATTGTAAAAGACATCTAGAGGTGAGTGTCCCGACACGCCTTTTAAAAAAACCCACTTTTTTACATATTGTTGCCTTTTTTTTTGACATCAGCCATTTCTCTTTCCACCTTGTATGACCTTTCTGTTGTTATAGAGTAATATATAATTTATTTCCAAAATATTTCGGAACATTTCAAAAAAAAAATCTGCAAAAGAACAACTCTCCAGGAATCGTAATGTACTTACCCTTTGACCTAGCTGACAGGAACTCCCGAAATCCACGATCTTGATTGCACTTCGTTTCGGATTACACAACAGAATGTTTTCCGGTTTAAGGTCACAGTGTATAATGTTTAGCTCGGGTGTTGCTAAAAATAGCAACGCCGTACACAGTTGTTGAGCAAACTTTCGAGTCAAATTTAACGAGACTCCTCGGAAGTTGGTGTTCCGTAATAAGTCATACAAATTGTAAGATAAAAGTTCGAACACAAGACAAAGGTGATTCCTAAACATGAAATGCCGCTTGAGTTTTACTGCAAAAGAAGAACAAAGATGTGCATTAGCAGTTTACCACTGCAGTGGGTTGTCAACAGTTTGCTGAAACAGATTAATGAAGTTAGTATATATCTCGCTATTTGTGATGATTGCAAATAAAAATCTTATAGAAATCTCAACCGATTTAAAGGAATGACTTTTTTTGTAATTTACTCAGCTATATTTATATTGCTTACTTTCCCCCATAATGTCCTCACAAGTAAAATACTTATTTCCCCATACTGTAAGTACTCTATTTTTTTATTTACCTATATAATGCTTATTTTCCCATACTGTACTTTGTTACCTATATAATACTTATTTTCCCATACTGTACTTACCTATATAATACTTATTTTCCCTGTCATGTTTATTCATAAGTTCTAGTAGTTTGACCTCTATTTGGGCCTGGTTAAGGAACGGCTTTTTGTTCTTGATGATCTTGATGGCTACTTGTTCCTGGTCAGTGTGGTCATACGCCTTCACCACCTAAAGACACAAACAAATCATAATCATTTTCAATAATTGGAATATCACAGAAATAATCGTCTTCCACCTAACCCTTCTCCCCCTGTGTTACTTCAGTAGACTCTACCATGCATTGATCAGGAGGAGTCCATAATGGTCTGCAGGGGCGAAAGGTTAGGTAAAACCAGAATATCTAGTAGTCAATCCTGTTCATGCAACCAGTTCTACTAGGAGACCACGTTAAATTTCCCCCAATGTAGCAATTCCACTGTGAAATCAGTCTGTATTTAGAGACCACCTGTGATAAGAGACTTTTTTTATAGCTTTTTTAGGGTGGTGTTTCAACTCATTCACCCCTGAAGACACATTTGAACTCTTCCAATTCAAAGATTGGAATAGTTCATAATGAAATTTCAGGGTTGGACGAGTGAATACAGGTGTGAATGTAAAAGCCGGAAAATGTCACTATACACAAAGTCTTGCTTACAACCTCCACAAGTTATCATCAACAATGGTTTGTAAACATCTTGGAAAAAAATTGCTGGAAACTTCGCAAATGTAGTAGAATTTTGTAAAACCCTGCATGCCATGTTAACTTTCGTTGTCAAAGACCATACATATTTACAATTTCCTACAACGATGGAATCAGTTTTTTTCTTTTTAAATCCACAATTGAACTTAAAATAAATCTCATTTGTATCTGATAAGATTTTTAATGCAAGTGTCAGTTTCTGCGAGGAAAACCCCCAAACAATACCACGTTTTTACCTTATTTTGACATGTTGGTGGCTAAATCACCTGTGCGTTTTACACCTGGCCTAAAGCTGGTACAAGACTGATCCCGGATCAGCCCCGGTAGTTAACTCATTCACCCCTGAATACACATTTGAACACTTCCAATTCAACGGTTGGAATAGTCCAATATGAAATTTCAGGGAGAGAGAGGAATGAGTTAATCACCTTTATCCATCTACTCAATCAACCAAAAACTCTCATAAAAATTATCTACAATTTTTTTCAAGAAGGCAATTACCTACAAAGTTTGAAAAGCTCCAAGTGAAAGTTCTTAACAAAAGAAGCTTTGAATAAATAATTGAATTTGAAACTTTATTAAAAGTGAATACATTTATCTGTCTAAATTGGTGTTTAAATTTAGCAAAAACTTATAAATAATGAATAATGACTGGATAATGTTTTTAAGAACACCTTTTCATGTATGCATTTGCTGGGACCATTAAGTCTTTTTGACATTTAGTGATCAATATTCTACCTGTCTGCTACTTGGTGTTTAGATTTTAATGATCAGACTGATAGAGAGATTCATTAACTTTTTGAGATGTCTGTCTGTGTGTATTTCGGACCGTTAAAGTTTTGACAGGTTGTCAATATTTCCACCTGTCTAAAGGCCTTTTTTGCTGTGTCTGTGGGGTGTGAAAGAGCCCCATTGTCCGTAGCCATACTTGGCAGACTGTGACCAGATCAAGGTCGGTTTACTTTATACACATGTAATTGTGCGGCGAATTATTATCTGTTGGACCGCAGACGTTCCAGGCAGGCACTCGATGGCGCATGGAAGCATCCAACAGGTATTCTACAGGTAAGGAGCGGACAGGTGCACGGCCGACACATGCATGTCCCACCTGTATGCTAATTTGGCAGGTAAGGGCAGTTGGGTACTAAGGGCACAAGATTGGGGTATCAGGGTCAAAGGTTAGCTTGTTGCTGGGGAGTCAAGCTCTACCAATTTCATCATAAGAAATTTGAAAGCTATGTCTTTTTTTTATATATAAATTACAATATTTTATATGCATGTATTTAAGTCAAGGGGTCTCAATTATTCAGTCAATTTGATCACTACTGAAGATAATGGTCAAAATAATAATTTAGGATGCTATAATACTATTCAATTGTGCAAAAAGTGTTTTCCCCCTTTCCTTTATTGGAAACAGACTGCTTCCTATAGCTAAAAAGTGTCTTAATTTCATAAATAAAGAATATTTTTTTTTAGATATGTTTACCCAATTTTTATAAATATATATATATTTTTCCAAATGTATACAGGCACAATTTTAGTAGAAGCAAACACTGGTTAAGAATGTAAAATTTAACCGAAATTGTGCTCGAAATATTTTTCATTAAATTATTATTATTCAAATATGTAAAGGTCATGATGGTAATCGAAAGTTCACAATAAAAATAATTAGGCTCTCTACACACTTCTGAGTAAAATGAAGTTAGTAGATTTATTCTTTACAGCTTTTTTAATAAAATAGAAACAATTTCATATCCCTCTCCTTACTAAAGAACAAGAATTGGGCACATTTCTCTAGAAATGTGTTGAGACTGAATCTAAAATAATTTACAACTCAAACACATCACCAATGAAATGATTACTCTATTTAAATATACCGTCCCAACCCCTGGTCAGCCCTGTGGAGGTCAACGGGGTCGCCTGGTACCGTTATAATCGCCGTTTAAATCTTTTGTGACTCTCAAAAACAAACGAGCCAAGGCTAGCGGACCCGTGACAACAAACACAACTCTGACGGGGAAACCGTTATAATTTCCCACCATTGTTGGCACCCCCTAACAAACTAAACTTGGACAGGGGTACCGTTATAATGTTCCTCCCTTCTATTGTCACTTCCCTTCTTAACAAACGAGAATCTGACAGGGGTGCCGTTATAATATTCAACCCCGTCTATTATGCTGCTAAACAACAAACGAAAACGTGCCGATGGACGATGGACTGTGGCCAGTCAGGCCAGGTGGTATAAAAACGGACCAACCAAAAGACCACAACCCATCACGCATGCCTTATTGTGAGAGGAGAGTGTGTCGGAATTTGTCCACCCCAGCAATAATAGCTCCACATAGACAAAGACACCTGCTCCTTGGCTGATGTCGGCGAGTGATTGCGCGTGAGAAGCCAGCGGCAGATGGCGGAGGGGTGTATCGGGCTGACTCAGAAAGGTGATGAGAACCAAGATGAAAAAGTTTTTCAAAACTTTTAACAGAAGAATTGGACCCCTGGCAGATGGTGATAGGAGGTGACCAAAAGTGTGAAGGAACTCAAACTAAAAACTTCAAAAGTTTCACCTGTAGACTGGTGGTACTATCAACAGGTGCTACAACATGGAAGGGGGTCTCCCTCATAATACAGTGGGACACTGGTGTGGAGGAATTTGAACTTGGTCACTTTGTCCAAACTTTAGAAGAGCAGGAATGGTGGCAGGGACATATGGGATGAAAAGTTTTACTTGTACATTGTACTTTGGGCAGGTGGTGCTAATTCAGAGGGGGTCACTTTTATAATGATAGGAATTCTACCTTGATCGACTGTTCAGCAATTAGGGCACATGAATGTGGTGCTTTATATTGAAGGCACCTTACAATTATGATAGATAAGAAATGATTAAATATTGTCAGAAAAACAAACTTTTTATGCATTGTAGACTTGGGGTGGGGGGTGGGGGGAGGAAATCAATCAAGATTAGGAGGAGCAGTCATCATCTTTTTTTAAAAAGTTTTTTCTCTTCTCTCCACAAAAAAATTCCGAAACATATGTAAGTTGATTAGGTCTTATCAAGTATGAGTACATAAAATTTAATATTTGAAAATTATTTGAAACTGGATGGCAACTTTGTTAAATACAAAACACAAAAGCTAAATTTATAAAATCAGGAAGAAGAGTCAGCCTTTCTGACTTATTTTGATCACTTTTTTTAAGGCCAGATGCTCCGACAATAAACGGTAAGATTTAATACGTTTTACAATATCCAAGTATTATAAAGGAACTCTCTCATCCAAAGAAAACAAAGTTTGACCCTTTAACCAATGACAAGCAAGTAACGAAGTGTGGCATGACACGCGCCATTGCAAACACCTGCAAGAGCGATAAAAATGATGACTGATGACGGCGGAAAAAAACGTTACGAAGTGAACATATATGTAAAGGACGCCTGATAAAACCTAACTGTAATTCTATTGATCCATCCTTTGTATCCCGTTTGTTTTCCACAGAAAGCGTCGCTATCTGTTAAGCGCTGGGGCGTCACTGTTATAAGTTTCTAATGGCCCAATTCTAACCTCCCTTACTTAGGCTATCGTATCTACACGACCCGACCAGCTGCCCATCATATGATACATTTTCTAATGACGTTCAAAATGCCTACACATTAAATAAGCTTTTTTTCTCCTTTAAATTGAAGCGATTGAAATCATTGATGTTTTCATATGGGAGATTTGAACAAGTTTGATCCATAATAAATTTTTTTTCTACAAAGTGATGAAAAGCACTTATATGTTTTAACCTATAGATTAGAATAATTCAGAATCAGTAAATATATCATGCATCGGACCATAAAAATCTTCACTTCTACAGTAAACTGTTATATATATTATTTGATACCTAACAGTATACAGCTGCGAGTTAAGATTTAAATTCAAGCTAATATCAAACTTATCATTGTCAATCGTACTTTTGTTTTTGCATGTCATTTAGAATATGTTGTAACCCTGATAAATGATTTTCAAATCTTTTCGAAAAAACAATGGCTAAAAAAACTGTACAATAATCTGATTTGTTCCCCCCGTTCTTGTCTAGTGACTGTATGCCACCTGATTCTGCTAAATGCCTAGTTATGTAATGAACACAATCGGCTTATAAAATCAGTCTCCCATGGAGGTCCAACAGAAGCTATGATGGAATCAAAGTCAATTTCCTACCATACACCAAACGTCACAGATTAGGTCTAGTTCTGAATTCTTTGGTTCTGGCTTTTCCTTCTACTGTTCCAGTCTTAGTCCGTTCTAGTCTTAGTTCTACTGTTCCAGTTCTTAGTTCTACCGTTCTACTCTTAGTTCTACCGTTCTAGTCTTAGTTCTACTGTTGTAGTCTTAGTTCTACCGTTCTAGTCTTAGTTCCTTAGTTCTACTGTTCTAAGTCTTAGTTCTACTGTTCTATAGTTCTACTGTTCTAGTCTTAGTTCTAGTGTTCTAGTCTTAGTTCTAGTGTTCTAGTCTTAGTTCTACCGTTCCAGTTCTTAATTCTACAGTTCCAGTTCTTAGTTCTACCGTTCCATCACTTACCTGTCCAAAGGACCCTTTGCCGATGAGAGAGTCGATTTCGTATCTCTCCAGCCATTTTTCCCCTGGGTTGACAATGTAGTCGTGATTGGCATCATCGTAGCCGTCGTTATACGCGTGTACGTTGACCTTGCCCTTTTTGTGACTGCTTTCATCTCCCTGAGCTCCCTGAGCTGCACGCCGCTTCTTCTTTGCATAGTACACCTGAAAGTACGAATTCAAAACTTAGACATTTGGAACTTCTTTGCACAGTACACCTGAAAGTACGAATTCAAAACTTAGACATTCGGAACTTCTTTGCATAGTACACCCGAAAGTATGAATTCAAAACTTAGACATTCGGAACTTCTTCTTTGCATAGTACACCTAAAAAAGTATGAATTCAGACTTAGACATTCGGAACTTCTTTGCATGGTACATCTGAAAGTACGAATTCAAAATAAGACATTCGGAACTTAAGTGCTTCAAGAAAGACCCTTGGGAAAGGATTTGAACAACTTCAATTGATGCATGACTTATTGGACTAATTTTGTATTGTGTTCTATACAGTGGATTATAGAATGTTCACCAAAGGGAGATAATCTTGTTGAACTTATCATTGTAAGTTCTTTATCTATATCGTACGAGTTTCAAATATTTTTTTGCATGCAACATTAAAAAGAAAGGTTAGACAGTAATATCAACAAAGGTAACAGGTGGTCGTGAGAGGGGGTCGCTTTGTATCTGTAGATAAATTTCTGTAAGAGTAATTCAAACGAGTTCAATGCTCTTCATCTTTTGTTCATTAATTAAAAGATCATATCATTTTACTAATGCTGCATATTTTGGATTGTTTATGTAAAGTTTCAAAAGTACAAATACAATGGGCTGTAACGGTCTACCGTTATGATGTATTTTACATGTGACATGTTGTACAGATATGCCTTAATGACTAATAGCCATCAGGAGTTCAGATCACCTGACACAGGTAAATATCTACATACACTCTCACTGTCAATGGCGTCGAAGTCCAGCTGTATCGCCACATGTCGCCGTTTGCGGGGTTTCTGAAAGTTATCCGGCGTGTTGCTATGCGTGCAAGTGTTCACGTCTATATCCTTCAGAACCATGGTTCAACAAGTATTCAGAACTCTATTTCCAGGCTACCAATGATTATGATAATCTATTTCTCGTAATCTTCTGATGACATATTACATTAAAGATGCAATAAATACTTCCAGTCACTGTAAAACTATTGTCTGTTTTTTCCCCACGATTTAAAAAAAATATCATCCAACAATTTTCAGTATTGAAGCAGTTTTCTTTTGAGAGTTTGATAAGCTATTTCTCGTAATCTTTGGATGGCAGAAATTCTTAACAAGTTACACTAAGGCTGCAAACAAGCACTTCCCGTCACTGTAAAAATATTGTCATTGTTTTTTCTCAATTTTCAATGGCAAGAACCAGTTTGCCAATATGGTATGTTAATAGTGTATATTGTCAGAACTAGACAATATAAAATAGCATTGTTTCACTACGTTTAAACATACACAATTTGAACCAAAACACACACAAGCCAAAATTGGATTGCTGTTGGAAAGTTCCCGAGTCCTTGGATGCCTTTGCCTGTGTATCAAAACAAATTACAATGGCCGTAGGTATTCTGTACACACAGTAGAAATTAGGCAGACAATCCACGAAGTCTGGTATGGCAGTGTTTAAAGTCCGTTCTCCCCCAGACCGGCTGTGCTGTCCTTGTGGCTATAGGCAGTATCACATCCACTCTCCTCTTTCATGCCGATTGTTCTTTCTCCCTTTTATTTTGTAAAATTGTCTCGGGTGTTTGTTTTCACTGAATTTCCTTCAGGTTTTATTGCCCTCTGCTTATACTGCTGTAGTGTATGCACAGGGTACAATACTATTGGGCGACACAGTCCTAATCCTGGTCTAACGAGAACTTTTTCCAGTATTAAACACGGGTTTTTTTCCCCTTTGAAATCAGAAATATATCCAGCAAAAAGTTTGTTTTTGATAACATACTTGTCATCAAATTAACAACACAAAGTTTTTAGGATTAAATCAAATTTTTCTGAATGGTGTCCCAAAGTTCTTGAAAAAAGAAGAAATATCCTAAATTTGTTGATTTGTATCACAAAGTTTACAGGAAAAAAGTTAATTCCAAATTTTGCTGAGTGGACAATCTGAGTTTTATGTTGTTTCCCACTTCACTGCCTTCCTCAGATTAACTGTATGAAGAGGACAATCTCACATCACAGTGATAATTCCTGGGTCGAGTGGTAATTCTCTGGTAAACATATATAATGTCTTGTTTACACACGCTCAGCTATTGTGGAACATGATAATGGGCTTAGCCTATCTCATTAAATGTGTATATACCACACAGCGGCCCCGGTTCTGATGTCACTGCTACCGATATTAACAGTTAGCATACGTTATTATCCTTGTTGACAGTTTCTCCTTTTACTCCACACCGCTACACAAGAGTTCAGGAAAAGTTAGCTCAAGGTGGTGTAGAAATATCTATCTACCATACTTTCGGCCCAGTAGTAAGAAGCCCTATGTCCAGGTTTAGTGAATAGACTCGGTAAGCACAGGTGATACTGCAGGGCCATCAGTGTGACTTCTACACACCTTCACACTGCTCCAGTGACGTGACCTAAATACCCTCACTACACCTCCGTTTCCATCACAACTGATCAGTTCCTAGGACACAACACAGCTCTACACACAGACCCGGCTCCTTGACATATCATTTAAAGTTGCCTCTTCATTTGAGACAAGGTTTCTGATTGGCTGCTTTTAACAGGTCATGTGACTACTGGTGATTGATGACCCGTGCCTCTGCTTACACAACTACTTGCCGTCGTCGTTGGAGAGCACATGGCCAGCACGTGGAGTAGGTGGCGGGTATTCGATTGTAGACATGTTTGGTCATGTGTGAGGATAGTAGTGTTATAATAGTAAGACAAGTTCAAACTTCCTTCCAATGATGTTTTTTATGCGTGGAAACTAGAGTAATCTTTCTTTGATCCATTATCAGGACAAATTATATAATAGAGACGTTGAGTGGAGCTATGCCTTTGTCATGTAATGTGTAAATCTAAACTAGTCGTCTGGTCTCTTGAAATGTTGAATTTATAAAAAAAATCATTTCTCTTGAAATCTTGAATTTATAAAGTTGCCACATTTCTTTGAATTTTAAGTCTATAAAGATGTCATTTTTCTTGAAATCTTGAATGTGTATAATTGTCATTTTTATTAGAATAATCAATGTATAAAGTTGTTATTTCTTTTCAACCTGTGAATTTGCTAAACTGTTCCTATATTCTCAGATTTATGATTTGTATATTTACAAGGATTTTAAAGGGTTATTTTGTCTCTAGGGGAAGTATACCCACATTTCATTTATGCTATAACTTTGAGCATGCAGAATCTCCCCCATGGAAATTTCAAAAAGTTGGCAAATATGTCAGATGAAGTCTACAATATATTTATAGGGTACAATTGATCTGTTTCTCATATAGTTGTAACTCATCACTGTTTAATCTGAAATTCGTAGACCATGAAGAATTACACATGCTTCCAGGGAATAACGAATGCATTTTTTGTACTGTAGTTTTATAACATTGAAAAAATTATCAGAAAATACAGAAATTCGCATAATAACCATAACAAGAATCATATGATTTAACGCCGACGTTGCCGTCACTTGTCGTCGTAAAGTATGTGTTCCAATACAGAACAAGTTGAGTGTAACGTACATTCTACCTAGACAGGGTCGAAGTATTAGAGTGCAGGTGTACTTGTTGGGTACATTCTGATCAGCAAGTAAACGTAGGTACCAGGTGCCGATACATTACATCCAGCAACAGTGCCAGTGCCAGTCCATAGATATATGGGAAGTGGTACAATACCAAACCAGGCCTGTCCCCAGTGCCAGTCCAACTTGGATAAGATTTGTCTGGGGTATTCGTTCATAGATGTATCATCCTATGGGAAGTCTTTCTATAGCAATACAACTTTACAGAGCAGTCCTGTCTGGACTACAAGTCCAGGGATGTATAATTCTATGGGAAGTCTAAACAATATCACTACAACTTTTCATTACCATTATTGTCAACTATTATAACTTGTACAAACCAGAACCTGTGCGATCCACTACAACTTCTATCTAGGGTAAATCTAGCAATGAAGGCAGTCTTGCTACACATTTCTAGGTAGGCTATCTACTCATTGTACTGCAGAAACAATCAGAAAGCTACATTCCCCGTTGGTACGTGTATTCACCATCAATCTCCACTCTCTATTATCCCAGTTACCTCAGAACTCAATCACCAGAAACACTTTATTACTGTAATGATAGGCAACCGCTGGCATCTCAACAAATCAAATTAACCAAATACATCTCATTATGATGGTCTCTGATTGGCTAAATGGCTGTATTAGCACTGGCTCTCTTTGGACGAATCAATCACGGCTGTTTGGCCCTGTCAGTCATGTTGATAGAAGGTACTTACTGTAACAATCACCATAACATTACTGTAGTCTGTACAATAAACAGTACACCAGACTCTTTCGCAATCATCAACAATCAGAGACGAAAATGGACTTATGGGCAAAACGGCGGAAAAACAGGTATTTTAATGCTTTCTAAGGGAAAAGTTAAAAATGGCATCACACTAAAACTTTAAACAAGGTTGCCCCAGGCCAAATTTAGTCGAAATCCACCAAGCCGTTCAGAAGTAGTAGCATTTTAAAGGAAACGAGGACAGACGGATGGATGCCGTGCCACAGCAAAAGCTCACCAGTCTTTTGCACCAGGTGAGCTTAATAGGCCGAACATTTTTATCCCTGATAATACAAGTTTATTTGATAAATTTTGGGGAAATAGAAAACTGCAAAATATGACATGAAGCATTGATCAAAGCTGGGGATAAGAAATATTTTCATGAAGTAAGCTCTGTATTCACGAATAAATTATCAGAAAAGTAGATTTTTTTTGTACAATATAACTGTTGTTCTGATGGAATCGCAGTTTAATACAAAGTGTAAACAAGGTAAGTAAAGCTGAAAAATATAGGTCACAGTGACGTATATTTGATATACTGGCGTAATACTTTTCCAGACATTAAATTTGAAAACTATTGGACCTATATAGTATTTGAATAATTGAGCTAAATGCAGAGTAACCAATACTAATTTTGGCATATTTGATATATATATTCCAGACCTAAGCTGAAGTACTCCACTATATACCTACCTATGAAGTCATAGAGCTAAACGCACAGACTATCCAAGATGTACAGACAGACGAAAAACAAGAGGTGTAGGAAAAATTAACTTGATTCTTAGCATCAAATAAAGTCAAATTTATTTACATGGATCATATTTCAGACTACTGCTCACTGCTTAAGACAAATATGGTACACCTTATGGGCCCATAAAGTACACTTGGGTTATCAAAACGTTATTATCCTATTAGTGAATTAAATCAAAACATCTGGCACGAAATTGGTAACGACCCACTATGCTATAACTTGCAGCAGACTTCTAGGCCTAAGTAAAGCTACATCAATCCTTCTCCTCGTCCACATTTAAACACAAAGTGTAATGCATTGCACACACAAGTATTTCTTTTTTATTGCAAGTTGAATTACAATTAATGTCCCGTTTTTGCCCGATTTTCATGTGGCATCGTAAGAAGCGTGGCCACTCCAAAGTGCCACCAGGTGGGGTGGATTAGAAGGTGTAAGAGAGAACAGCCGGCGTGTGCAACAGTCGCTCGCATTCTTTTGCCAAGTACATGCATCACATGCATTCTCCTGCAAGAGTGTTAAAAGAAATACCGATGCAGTGTTGGGTGTCTCCCTTCCATGGCTGGCTGGAAATATGTATAATCCTCGTTACTGTGAACGTGTAATGCATGGTGCTAATTAGTGATGAAGCCAGATGGTTTCCCCATCATTTCGGTTTAAGGCTGGGTGCTAATTGGTCAGATTTAAAGACCAGAATTTGAAAAAAATCCATCAAAAACCCAGCAATACTCCGAAGAATTACGTAAGACGTTGGATCATTAAATAGGCTGTTGTTATATATCCTCTGGCTACATAAATAAGAATTTTGAAGCCTGGGCCAGATGTGGAGCCCTGGGACTAGACCTAGATTGGGGTTAGAGACAGAGAAAAGCTGAAAGGACAGTGGTCAAAAAAGGGGCAGCACAGCAGGGTCCTATTTTGAAGTACCATATAGCAGGTCGATATCAAAACATCCACTAGAATGACTGAATTCTTGTCCTAGTGATATTCAACACTACCACTAACCCTCAGCACCTGAAGCTACCTGTACAGGTATTGGGCTAGTTGCATTGAACACCTCCAACTTGAAATTAATTTTTTTCAAAATATTTCCTATCACGATCTTTATTTTCTGTAGCAAATTTTGAAATTTTCATAAGCGCCAATATTAAGTCTACTTGCCATAATATTTCGTAAGTCGAATTGTACACCTTGTTTAGCCAAGAAAAGAAGCCAAAATATTAATGGATCAAGATTTTATTTTTATTTTATAAATTAACCGACTTTTTCTTTTTACAAAAAGAAATCATATTCGGATGCCTTTTGAAAGTTGATTTGGAAAATAAATATTTTGTGAAGTTTTGCCATTGCCTTTATAATGGAGAGGACAGTATTGTCCAATTGGATAACAAAAGATGTTTTACAGTCTCGGCTGTTTCTATATGTACAAGCCCTGGAGATGGTGTGGTGCTGACTGCAGAACAGTATTGCAGCATTGACATACCAACTTAGTGGCTGTGTACATGTATGTCTGTGACAGCACCGATAGAGCCAGGGTCACGACCCCGCCACACTTATCTAACACATCGCTCAAGCATGTATGTGCACTGCACACCCCACTGACACAAGGCTATGCATGCATGTACATTCTGCATTCCACACTCGGTGACATGCATGTGCATGGATTGTGTATATACGATGGCAGTGGGAGGGAATCATCTGACCTGAATAGCTCCGTACGACGGGCAAGTGAATTGCGCGCGACAACAGGAACTGTGTGTGCATTGTGCACCAACAAAACGTAACTATTGATTTATTATTCCACACGATTCTGGCTGTAATACTCTGAGACAGACAGCACTGTGGGATAAAATGACCCCAGAGTCGACACGTCCCTGGTATCCATCTTATATTGGCCCTGAAATGTATACATGTCCCTGTTATCTATCTCATATTGGCCCTGAAACATGTACGTGTGTCTGGTACCAAAAATTTTACAGGCTCTAAAATCTTTATGCCATATCCCTGGTTCTTGCATAATAGAGGCCCTAAAACATGTACATATTCCTGACACTCCTATTATACAGGCCCTGAAACATGTATATATCCCTGGCACTCATATAATAGAGGCCCCGAAACATGTACATATCCCTGGCAATGACATTATAAAGGCCCCAAAACAGTACATTTCCTCGGCACTCATATAAAAGAGGCCCCGAAACATGTACCTATCCCTGGCACTGATATTATAAAGGCCCCAAAACAGTACATGTCCTTGGCACTTATATTATACAACATTTCAGCATCAAAATTGGCCTTGGTCTTCATAGAAAATATATCCACCTAACAATGACATTGAAATCGGATCATAATTAGGAGTTATAATGCAGAACTTTCCACCAATCCTATTGTAGAATGCTATTTAGATGTACACATTCTGTGCAACATTGGCCACAGTTTTTCAAACATAAATATGTAGATCACATTTCATCTGAATTGAATCTTATTTAGGAAAAGACTTTCGATCAACCAAACTTTGCAAAATGCTTAACTCATTCACCCCTGAAATTCATAATGAACTATTCCAAGTTAACAGATATAAACGATTTTTGTTCAACATTTGACTTCGACTCAATGTATAACCTGACCATGTGACATGGGAAAACTGTCTATACCGAACAAAGACCCCATAAATCAACTTTCATTGATTAATGTTTCGTTGCAGCCGATGTATAAATAGATATTTTCTCCCGACACCAGAGTTGGTGGCAGGTTCCCCCCTACCATCATCCTTCATGTCGTTGTTACCTATCAAACTACATCACACCTGTGTTTGTATACCTACATCACACCTGTACGGTATTAATAGCCTATATACCTACATCACACCTGTACAGTATTAATAGCCTATATACCTATTAACCTCGTACACACCTGCAGGAAAAGCCTCCCTCAATTACCTACTATTTACCTACATAACACCTGTCTAAGATTTCTCTTTAACCACTGACGTCCTAATTATTATGCGTTTTATCTGCAATGCAATCTTTAGTAGGAGCTAAAAGTCAACAGATCTTCTCAATCTCCTGCAGTGATTACTGCTCCTATCAAATTAGCATAATGTGTATATGCATAACAAGCTTAAAAGTAAAAATGTTCACCTCCAAACATCGTTCTGTCTACAGATACATCATCTATATATCATAACTTTACCTCCAAACATCGTTCTATCTACAGATACATTATCTATATATCATAACTTTCCCTCCAAACATCGTTCTGTCTACAGATACATTATCTATATATCATAACTTTCCCTCCAAACATCGTTCTCTCTACAGATACATTATCTATATATCATAACTTTACTTCCAAACATCGTTCTATCTACAGATACATTATCTATACATCATATCTTTACCTCCAAACATCGTTCTGTCTACAGATACATTATCTATACATCATAAGTTTACCTCCAAGCATCGTTCTGTCTACAGATACATTATCTATACATCATAAGTTTACCTCCAAGCATCGTTCTGTCTACAGATACATTATCTATATATCATAACTTTACATCCAAACATCGTTCTATCTACAGATACATTATCTATATATCATAACTTTCCCTCCAAACATCGTTCTGTCTACAGATACATCATCTATACATCATAACTTTACCTCCAAATATTGTTCTGTCTACAGATACATTATCTATATATCATAACTTTCCCTCCAAACATCGTTCTCTCTACAGATACATTATCTATATATCATAACTTTACATCCAAACATCGTTCTATCTACAGATACATTATCTATATATCATAACTTTACATCCAAACATTGTTCTGTCTACAGATACATTATCTATATATCATAACTTTACATCCAAACATTGTTCTGTCTACAGATACATTATCTATATATCATGACTTTACCTCCAAACATCGTTCTGTCTACAGATACATTATCTATAAATCATAACTTATGTTTCTTGCATTTAAGCTTTTGTTATCATCCACTGCTGATTATTCACATAAATTCTTTTTGACAGAAATTACCATACACAGATTCATGCTGAACATTGTCCGACAGCTCTGTCAATACATAATCGCCTCTATCTGATATGTAAATGGACGATTTTCACTGGGAGCCAGGTATCTATTTAATCTTCTATTTACATTCAGCAATTACATGCTGTGTTACATTGTAGCTTGAATGTCAGGTGATCTCCATCAGGATATATAAATACAAGTCTATCAAGGTAAAATCTGTGACATCAATAATGGCCAACAACATGGCTAGTCTACAGGACTTTCCTCACTATTTTCCATATGGGGCCTGCTGGGAATTTTTGAAATTACACTGAATACTGATTTGTTTGCAAAGTATCATCTAGAAAACTAAATCATTCTTATTTCTAAAAATATTACTTCATTTTAGATGTTGCTGTTTCATGGTCATATGAATACAAGCTGAGAGTTACGATTTTATTTTTAGGATTAGGAATATTTTTTTCAGGAAGTTAATGCATTAGGAATAAAGCAAAATTTTCCATTTGGAATAGGTCCGAATTTGTGCTGAAAAATAGCCTCAGTAAATCCCGGTCTATGATTACAAGCAAAAATGATTTGGACAAACACTAGAAGTCAAAATGAGCCATTTGATTTGATTTTATACAAGTCTCGACAAGAGAAAGGCGAAAAGACCGTTTTTAATTATCCTGGTGTCTATATCCCATTTAGCTACATATTTGCTGCACAATATAATTTCATCTGATGGCTGTATGGCTTAGATTACCAATACAAATCAATACAGCAAGTTCAAGGACATTCATCAACAGTAGGCATACCCCGTAATTCTTACATCAAAATTTAAGGCTGAGGTCTGTAATTTGCCGAAACTCAAATGAATTTATCTAATGTCAATTCATTTTAATTGATGTATATGTATTTACATAAAATAACGGTGAGGTTGATAGAGACGGAACTAGCCGACTGTCTGCAGACTAAAACAGATGACCTCTAGTAAGGCTTGACCTTAGATTATGGCCGAACCTTGCTTATGTTTGCTAGTGTGAGCCCCGAGGTTTGGCCGATTCTCTCCCGCTACCTACGTTGTCTGACCCTGTAGCTTCGTGGTCGTCTGGCCGAGGGGGTCCCTGTCTGCTCGGGACAATCTCTGCACCGTTAACTCACTACTACTTTCCTTAATTTCTCAGAAATTCCGTCTGTATAGACTGGTAACCAGGACAACGTGATTTCCTCCCAGACAATATTGATCTTTGCAAAACGTGGTAAGATTTGTGCAGAGGTGATGCACAGGCAGGGCGGGCAAATGTTTAGCAGTATCAAGACACCTACTGCCAATATCGACACCTATTACAGCATGAACAGTCAGGGATCAATCTAGGTTTTAGGGGAAACTACCATTTTTCAGATTTTGGGGAAATAAAATTTTTGATACAAGGCTCTAGCGTCATGAAGGTAAAAGATAAATGCTTTGTCCGACATACATGGTGTGCCGTATATTTCAATTTGAAAACAATTTTATTATTGAAATTGTAGAATTTCTGTTTTAATTATGTCAAGAAAATGCATATATGCAGTATTATACATTTTAGCTGTTTAAAGAAGACACATATAGGGTAAATCTTTTGAAGAAAAACTGCCTTTTTTTGTTGAAATTGGGAGAATATCAAAGGACAGGATATTTTTTTTCTGTAGGGGAAACTACACATAAACCGTAGTGAATCAAGTCTAGATTGATCCCTGATATAGCACGAAAATTTCTTTGCATCAATTTCTGCAGCGGTAACACAGAGCACAAGTGCATTAGGAACTTGAATATGATTTTTAAAAAAAAATCAAAATTTTGTTTGCATCTGTTTGTAATTAACACCTTCAGGAGGCCAGAGAGTGTAGAGTCCCAGTCAACAATCAAAGCTGGGCTATTAGTGCTAACCTCGGTGCACTAAATTGTATTGCACTGATCTAGTTTGTATGGCCTGCACCATGCATTACATATTGATTTCTAGCCTGTGTTACCCTTGTAAGCAAAACCTGACTAGCGCATCTCTGTGTGTGCCACACACGTACCAGGCTTATGTCTACATCGCAGATACTTTAGTTAGAATCTATCTGGAAAGCATTAAACCATTTTTATTTAAAGATATCAATTTATCATCCAGTTTCAAATATCAATTAGCACTCTGTGTGATAATTTTTGTTGTTGTACATATATTACATTGAAATTTTTACCATTTAAATTTAAATTTCCTTTCTTTCTATAAGTAGAAGATGGAGCAAAGAAAATGAACTTTTCTGGCTTAGAGTTACTTCCCCTTTCAAGGTATTCGTCTCTCATTTTGATGCAGTGCAATTATAATGCCTCAACTCATTCACCCCTGAAATTTCATAATGAACTAGTCCAACCTTTGAATTGGAAGAGTTCTAATGTCTTCAGGGGTGAATGAGTTAAAAGTAACATCTGTAGGTGTAAGATTGTCCTAGGTTTTGTCAAGTTTTAATTTGTATTGTGTAGCATTTTAAAGAATGCAATTTAAAACGTTCTGCAACAACTTTAGAGTATTCTTAAAAATGTTTTCATTCATGTTTCACCTTATTTAAATATCTGTTATTTCCATTTTCATTATTTCTCTACCATATAAGGGCATCTTATTTGAATTGCGATATCACTGAACAATATCTTCCATTTGATGTCCGTTGTTTTCCGTAAGATAAGCCCGATATGACCCCAAGGAAAAAGTCTTACCCTGTTTAAGGCGGCAAAATGACAGTCTTTGTCTACCTAAGTTTTGATACAGACATGATTCACACACAGGAAGTGGCCCGGACTGTTTACAGGAAATACCCCTGTCCAGGTAAATACCCTTTTCGGTGAAAAAGTACACAGGATGACAAATTCAGAGGTGACCTCACAGGGTCATGACCTTATCTGTCTTCATAAACGTCTGTCATCAGGAGGTTTCCTGTTACACACTAAGTGGTAAAGTTACAGTCATCTACCCAGCAGTCACCGTCTAATTCTCTATTTTAAGTTATTGTGTCATCTACCCAGACACAACCTGTGTAATCTGGGTACCTTTATAAACCAGCCCTTCAGCTAGGTCCCAGTCCCACTGTATACAATATAGATACCTGTATAAACCGAAGCCTCAAAACTGAACCTGTGTAATCTGGATACCTGTATAAAATAGACCTTCAGCTAGGTCCCAGTTCCAATACAACAATCTGGATACCTGTATTAACTAGACCGTAAGCTTAGTCCAACTGTATACATTTCTTTTTAAACTGAACCTGAGTAATCTGGATACCTGTATAAACTAGACGTTCAACTAGGTACAATTGTATATAATTTTGATGTAAACTGACCTGTGTAATCTGGATACCTGTATTTGTAAGCACATGTTATAAGTGAACCAGAATAATCAGAAAACCTTTATATTCTGAACAAAAGGTTTGCTTCCTGTGATGTTCAGTTAACAGAGGGTTCATTAATACTGTATTTCTAGTCGTTCTGAATTCCCTCCTCTCTTCTCCTGCTAGGTATGTACTTATTTTTCCATTGTAAATCAAATATGATTAAACTGTCTTATCAGACGGTTATATCTGCAAAAGATCTTGAACATCTTGAACATCACTTGTGCTAAAAATAGCTCCACTGGCTTCTCCATATTCCTCTTCATTACAGCTTAAGCATCAGCAGTCTATTTTTAGCAGGAAACGTTGACAACACGTCTGCCTTAGTTACAGAGGCTAAACCAAGCCTTGCCTCATATGCTAGTGTTTACTTGTTCTTCTAAATTTAGCCCAAAGCTTGAAACGAACTTGCATTCATTTTGTAATGTGAAGAAATCGGAGACTCTATAAATATTTAGATCATAGGGAATCTGTGAAATTGCATAAGACTGGCCGGAAAATGAAATATGTTTCAATTTCAACAATGAAGATAGGTCTGATAAAGCTTTTGAATCCTTTGAGTTTAGTGTGGGTGTGTGCTGCAGTGAGTGATGGTTTCAAAGAGGATATTGTGTACTTAAAATACTTATATGCATATCTATATATATATTTCTCATTTCGCACGCAGATATAAAGTTTTCATGAGATATGTGCATTCGGTGTCGAATCAACTTGGGTTTCTAAAACTAAATCTTTCGAAGGATTTTCTATCTTTTTTTGCTGTAAAATTAATTTTCTCAAAATTCCATTACAGTAAAAAAAAATAAAGTGAGATTTATTGGATTTGAAATTGTATGTATGCATATTATCTTGAATACTAGGGATTTTTCATTTTGCAGCATCGCTATTACTTGTTTTATCAAGTCGATGCTCAGTTTGCGGAGCGGACTTGGCGTACTTTATCAGACATTTAACAAAGTGATGTACTTACTTCATTTATATGCTTGTACGTCTTGATCAAGTCAACACTGAGTTTGCGGAGCGGTGCAGTGGTGGGCTCCCGGAAGGAATTGGGGATGCGGTTCTGCATGGCCGCCATGTCCTGCTGCTGTTGCAGAGCATCGGCCATCCTATCCAGGTGGTCAGCTGCCGCCCCGGTCAGCTCACGGTACACCATACTAGGATCATGGCGCGCTTTGGACAGCTGGCCTAAAACACAAATACGAAACACATGAAAATCTTGGTCACCAATACATGTCAACACACTTTGGACAGTTGGCCTAAAACACAAATACGAAACACATGAAAATCTTGGTCACCAATATACATGTCAACAATCAAAATCGAAAACAAGTTCCGATTTTGCACGGACCCGTAGTTGTCCCCTCTTACCTTTATGACGTGCAGTGGGATACAGCAAGCATTTTCTTTTACTGATCCTGGCAGAGGTCAAATATGCAGCAATTCATTTTAACTCATTCACCCCTGAAGACACATTTGAACTCTTCAAATTCAAAGGTTCGAATATTACATTATAAAATTTCAGGGGTGAATGAGTTAAGTAGAAAATCACTTAAGTAATGTTTAACATTTAAGAGAACTGAAGTGTACAGCATGCCGGTACTTCCATTAGGGAAAGCTTTGGATAGCTGACTTAAAATGCTTCAAATTTATGGTTAGAAAACAAGTGTGTTTAAAAATGTTAAATTGTATAGAAAAATAAGATTCAAGATACTGTTATGATATTTCCTGATTTAACCCTTTCACCCCTAAGTAACTTCAATCGACTCTACCATGCATTGATCTAGAAGAGTTCATTATGGTCTAGAGGTAAAACGGTTAAACAACTGCTATGCTGGACCAAAATGAAATTAATAACACTTCTCTGTAAGATTTGACTCGATTAAAAGGACAAATTTACTGCGGTCACCTGATTAGTGTGTATATATTTATATTTCCTATGGTTGGACAGGTTAAATCAAAGAGTTGTGTCCCTTTAGTAGTATTTTTTTCTCTACTCTCACAAAAGGTAAAAGACACAGGTGTGTGACACACATGCCGGTCAAATGAGGTTTTCTACCGCTGACGGATGGGTACTGCATGTAGATCGTAATTGATCCTGGTTTAGCCTACAACATGGTACATCATTCCATCAGACTCGGGGATAATAGCACAAGATTGGTAAGAGAATCAAACTGACACTAAACAAATAAGGAGGGAGCGGACAATGAGAGAGCTAAATGGATAAAGACACAATGGTTGGAATATGGGATACAGGCTGATATGTCGGCAAATGTGAATGGACCACTTAGTATGAAGTGGTTGAAGTTCCCAGATGTTTTTGGCGAAATGTGTAAATGTGAGTAGAGAAATAAATGGATCACTACACAATGATATATAAAACTTGTAGTTACAGATTAGGACTGCAACAATATATCGCAGTTTTTTCTTGTCTATCTTATCAAATTGTTATTGTTATCAAAATCTAAAAATGCGGACTTATGTTTTTTTTGAATCTCTCAGTAAAGATGTGGTCCACTGTGCAATCATACCCAAAAGTACTAGAAATTATACAAAAATATATTTCGATAGTATTTACTATAGACGTCTATGACAAAGCGTAATAAAATCTTGCACTCATTCACTATGAAGTTGACCTCTTGATCAGATACGTGTATCGTGATATGTATCCTTGCAGCCTAATTACCAGAAGTTTTCTTTTAGAGCAATAAGCAAAATGGACACTAAATCAAGTAAAGTGTGTCCCGTTCATTTCCGAAACATTTTCGGAATAATTCATCACTGATCAGTAAGGAAAATTTTCTTCATTACCAGACTCCGATGGAAGGTATTTTTTACATCTCATAATTAGTGGACTTTTAAAGCAAGTCTAATTATCCGACCCTAGACGACAGTATTACGAAGACATGGGCTACAATGTCTTATAGTAGTGCACTCGGGAAGATTCCATGTTCAGTCTCTCATTACATTTGTATAATATGCTTTTTAAGTGATAATTGCATCCATTATTTATTTCATGGAGCAGAAATAGTCTGTCATAATAGAGGAAAGGGGTGAGACACACTCTACACTCTAGTCCCAGTTCACACCTTCCTCGTTAGGCAAGCAGGTCAGCCTCTCAAGTAACGCAGCATTTTTACGTAATCGTATAGAATAGCGATAATCTCTACCCACCGGTTTATATTACGATGTCAAAGTGATCAAGGTTCAAACCATTTTTTTACGGGAATTTTTTAACTCCCCTTTGCATTCCATAAGATGCTAATGTATTGAGTTTCATATCGCTCGTTTTTTAGTCCAAGTAGAAAATTGCAGTATCTGCCCACATTTTATACCCAGAAGATAAAATTGACAACTGTTTTTTCTGTGCCGCTGTGTCACAGAGTTGAGGCAAGGAACAGGGATTGCCAGGAATCGTTGTAGATTTTATGTCTTCAAAGTAAAGATCAAATGACCACTTTCCAACCTCAAGTGTATTAAATGGTTAAGGGATGGTCTAGAATCTGGTAACACTAGTCGTAAGTCGAAAACCTATAAATTACAGTTTCAAAGGTTACACAGGATTTCATTCTGTGAAACCGAGATACATTCTATCAATGGGTTATATAACTGTGTTTTAAGGAGGCTCTGGAGTCCTTACACCTCCGTGTGTGTATATAGGACAGTGAATCTTGTCACACCTGACTGCCTCACCTGGCGTGTCCGCCCTGAATACACATATTTCACTTGCCTCATTAACATAATTATGAATGAAAGCTATACAGTGAGTTGACATGATAGGACATCATCAGGTTGTACCGACCTCTGTGATCTATAGGACTATCCGACCATGCGGTCTCCTCCTCGCATTACAACATTAGGAAGCTGATTGCCATTAAAGTCAATAAACACCCCCTCTCAAAGTTCCCTCACACTGACAAACTACCGTTAGCCCTCCCCCTTGTCTCCCTGAATGTGTGACCAGTAAATCATCGGAACAAAATAAATCAGACATTCCACCTATCATTTAACGTTTGAACACAAAGAGAGATCACTACCTACATATTTTACAACCAAATGATCGCAGGGCGAAATTCTAAGTACCACCCCGAGCAGAAATTCTACCAATATATTTTATCTATCTATTTAACCTTGAACTATAACTGTACATTTGGTATAGTAAATACCTGCTCAGAAAAAGAAACATAACTACATTTCTGGGGTAAATCAGAGGATACCTTTTATTTAGAGTAAGTAGGTAACATTTTAGGTCTTCAGTGAACCGTCTGCAATACGACCCAAGACTTTTTCAATATTTCACTCCTTTGAAATATTTTTGCCAAACTCATGATATGTACTTACTGATAATTATTGATAAACTAGCTGTCCGTGTTATATATCCGACATGTAAGTTTGCGATTTAGTCAATATCTTTTATGATTGAAGGAGAAATTCATGCCATGGATAATGATTTTTTTTCAATATTTTTCATGAAAATATGGTTCAGGTTAGTAGAATTTTTTTCAACCCCGCATTTTTAATTTGACATATAGGGGATGCGCCGATTTGTCCATCTATCTTGCGTACATTGTGACGTCACACTACTATTGTAGTGTGATGACATGAAATCGTGACGTCATGACGTGTCCTTTTGAAATAAACCTGAAGAACCCCGAGAAGGATGAGAGCGACTAATCTAATTTTTTTCTATATATATGATAATTTGGTCTCTATCAGCATATTGCATAATCAAAGTTTACATTTTAATATTAACAGAACAGCAACGATAGACAAAAAATACGTTTTAGCAAACATAAAATGGTAATCTATTCACGATGGCAATATGGAATTTGCATAAAAACCAACTGAAAGGCAAATTGAACAAACTTCAATGGAAAATCACCTACAAAATAGGCAAGATTGTGCTTGCATCCAAGTATGTAAATAAAATCAAGGTTAGAATGTGGAGCGACACATAATGATAAATAGGTTTATCCAAGGTTGGGAATTACAGCCGAGCAGCCCAGCTGATTCCCATACAACCCCAACACAATAATACCCATTCATAAACAAGGTCTAGACATGTCCCCCGTTACAACAGAACAGCCCCGGTCACGAGGCCGTAAACACCCACAAACCCATACCAACTGTCAGGTAAGGATAGCCTACCTGTCTTTATCTTGTTAGTGACCTGCGTCTACCTGTGTGGGGGTCGGGACACATCTCCTGGGGAGCGTCCTACATGCCATTACAGCTGTAAGTGTCTACATTACAAGCTTAAACATGTTACACTCTTCCCACTATTTTTCTCCACGCGATCAATCCCTATGAGTTCACCTATACAGGGGATTTAAACCCCGACAAACAATGACAAAACCGTCACAGACGAGGTAAATCCCGCTCAGGTTGCCTAAAACACAGACAATGCACAAAACTGGAATAAATCGTAACCAATATATACGTAAAGAGCGTCCTCAGAACAGGAAATACACGGACGTGAAACATCAACAATGAAGCAGTGCATTGTGGGAGAAAAGTTCAAAGGGTTCAAAGATGAATGTGTGTACACATGACCGGCACTGGGTCAGTGTTCAGAGGTAAAGTACAGGTAAGTATGGCTCGTTTACAGGTAAGTATGGCTTGTTTACAGGTAATGAGATTACAGATGTGCAATAATAAAATCATGATCATTTTATTTTTGAATATTTATGACATACCAAATCAACTTTTTTAACCTAAAAATGCCTATAAGACATCAAACATCTAATTAGCTGCCGTGTAAATCATTTTCATTTTATTTTATCAAATTCTATTAATAGTAACTGTGGTTTTGACCTAGACATCTTAAATTCAACTCTCCCTTGGAGCATTTTGATTTTACATACACTAAATACAAAATCCTTCCAGTCATTGTGCTGGTTACACTATCACTAGTAATAGTATCTATAGTAGGTGTAACTCTTGGTGGCTCATTTCCTCCCCTCTTCAAATATTCAGAAAACACTTCACTCATTCACCCCTACAATTTTAAACTGGATTGGCCCAGTCATTGATTTGGTAAGATTCAAATGTGACTTACGGGGTGAATGGGTTGATGGTTGTTATCTGTCCAGCAAACCTTAAATACCAGAGTTAGGCTTGGAATGTACAACAACACATCAAACGGGATCAGGAGGGGAGATGAAAAGCCTGTTACAGCGTTAGTACTATATTGTGATATTCAGATTAACAGATCCAGAAGCACTTTCACTTGTGTACATCAAAGCTAGCCCTGGTATTAGAGCTAAGCCCATTTAGAAGATCTGGGACTAGCTAATGGTAGTAGTGGTTGTTAGGTTGTAGTGATAGGGGTATGGTCTTTGCCAGGTGTCCATAAGGAGACAAATTCCTTATAGAAAACATGTTATTTTTAACCCATTCACCCCTAAAGTCACATTTGAACTTTACCAAATCAAAGACTGGGCAAGTCCAGTCCAAATATATGTGGAGGTGAATGAATTGGGACATATCCAAATTTCCCCCCCCCCCCCCACTTTAAAATTGTAGACAGATAATGCAATGTTTGAAAAAAAGTAGAATTTTTTGTATAATGACTTTCCCCCAAAACAGTATGCAAAATCCCCAGGTCAGACCTAACAAATCAACTCATGAACTGATATGTCTATTTATAACTAAATATGGAATCATCTACTGATTAGTCTGATGACATCAAACTATCAACTCATTTACCCCTGAAGATGCATTTGAACTCTTCCAATTCAAAGTTTGGAATAGTTCATTATGAAATTTCAGGGGTGAATAAGTTAATGTGGCCAGTTTGACAGAGACATTAATTGGATTATTGCATCAAATCATGTTTTTGGGTATAATTCTGATTAAACATATTTATTCTGCAATAAAGCCATGGCCACAACACATATAACCCATGCCTTAAGGTAGGGGGTGGGCTAATTACAGGCCATCTAAATAATATTTGGTGACATTTATACAGAAAGGCAAAATATGAGTTGGCTTATTTATCAGCAGGCGTGGGGACAAATACAGAAATATAGATACTGACATTGTTTTGATACTTTGACCTCTATCACTCAAATTCACACACACGCACAAGTCAACTTGATACACAAACAGACCACTGCATCACGTTTCTCCCCACAAGTGACAAACCCTGGGGAACCATTCACCTGGACTGGTATTCATAAAACAAAGTCCATGCTTGAGCATGAAAACGGTTTAATGAATAAAGAAATGTCAAGCTGACAGCGACAACAGATTTAGAGATTGACAACTTAGTGGTAGTCTGATCATATGCTATGTTTTGTAAGTATTGTCAACTTACACAGCAAACAGCACGAAAGAAAACAAGAGGATTGATGACTAACCATTTACTTTTAGACCCTGTTTAGAAAACAAATTAGCCACTTGGATGACGATCGTAGCTCTGGAAGAAGTTCCAACTCTTCCAAACAATCAAGACCCCTGTAACAGCTATATTTAGCTAAAGACAGGGCTCGGGACAGCTCTGAGCTTGTAAACAACAGAGAGATGCAGGTAAAAGGGTACAATATTACACATCTGACAGGGACTTGAGCAATGCTGGAGTTAGGATGAGGTCATGTTAGCTTGTCAACAGATGGTAGAGGCCAGCTTTACTGGTGAGACAGGTACACCATAGGGCAAATAGGTACAACACAGGCCAGAGACAGCACCCAACAAAAGCTTGGATTACTGGTCAGGTACACCACATGCCAGAGACAGCACCCAACAAAAGCTTGGATTACTAGTAGGTGAGACAGGTACAGTAAAGGGCAAATAGGTACAACACATGCCAGAGACGGCACCCAACACAAGCTTGGATTACTGGTGAGACAGGTACAGTAAAGGGCAAATAGGTACACCACAGGCCAGAGACAGCACCCAACACAAGCTTGGATTACTGGTGAGACAGGTACAGTAAAGGGCAAATAGGTACAACAAAGGCCAGAGACAGCACCCAACAAAAGCTAAGATTACTGGTGAGACAGGTACAGTAAAGGGCAAATAGGTACAACACAGGCCAGAGACAGCACCCAACAAAAGCTTGGATTAGACACATTGCGGGTGTCTTTCTATGGGAGGAAACTGGAGTACCCGGAGAAAACCCACATGGTCGAGCAGGTGACCCCATACATTTTCATGTCCGATCGGAGAATCAAACCCCGGCCGCCTTGGTGAAAGGCAAGTGCGCTATCCACTGCGCAACCCGACCACCCATTGTGGTATTCTGATGTTCATCGCATTATGCGAAAGGCCTTGCAATATATTTATATACTGAAAACCGCAAATCAAGCCGTGGCTGTTGTAAGGACATTAAACCCCAGACATACATTTTGCGTCCCACGGAACAAAGAATCAATGGCATCATGCGCGGAAAGTATCATGTTATGATGTAGAGTTGGTGTATTGTCGGAGCACTTTCCTGAATCCGGCACATTTATGAACTATTGTGCAGCAACAATCTACAAATGCAAACAGACCGAACCATTCATAAGCGCCCCGAACTCTCTCAGATCAAAGTCATCATTACTACGCCTCCAAGAATGATTGTCAATGGACCGTAAATGTTGGCTTCACGAATAATGAATTAATTTCCATTAATGGGAAAATATGTTGTTTCTTTATTTGCATAAAAACTGTGACATTTTGTGAGCAGGGTGACGAATCCGTCGAGAATGCAATCAGTGTTACTGTAATGTTAACATTAGGGACGCGATCAACAGTTTCTGGGTCCCTTGGTGCAGGCCAAAACAAAACATAACCTATATCAAGGGGGACAGGAATCTGGGTCAATCACATATTTTATTATATACAAGGATAAATGAGATCCAACATCCACTAGTGAATGCAGTGTTCCCACTGAATTTTAGATTTGGGGGTACACTTGATACAAGATTCTGTAACCCTAGGTACTTACTTACATAGGGCAATTGCTGAAAACTTGGGGTACAACCAACCGTTTAGGGGTTGAAATCCGTCATTTTGGGGTTTCTGAGAACACTGCTCAGTAAAGTGCTGTGTACCCCAGTTGACAGATTCCCAAATGGAATTCACTAGTCTGGCCATAACAGTTATCAAAATTCAAAAGAAGAGATGACCAGACACCATCAAATGGGGAGACTCGGCAATTTCTGCTTCTACTGCTCAAAATATATTTAGTTCTAATGAAGCAAAAGTCTATATGGAATACTTTAATATATATACATTTGATTTCCCTCAAAGTAACACAATGATGCCAAATTAGTGTCTTGTACTCTTCCAATTCAAAGGTTGGGATAGTTCATTATGAAATTGCAGGGGTGAATGAGTTAATCAGCGCAGTAGACTTCAATATTTATGGTGTTTTAAAACCAGCTGATCTTGCCAGCATGAACCTTTTTTTTTTTTTTAACTTACTCACCCCTACATATCTAAACTAGACTTGCCCAGTCCTTGATTTGGTCAGGTTCAAATGTGACTTTAGGGGTGAAAGGGTTAAATACAGACATACCACCAGCAGATCTTTACGCTGAAATGACTTTTTGTAGAAAAGACTGTTTGTTTATAAAAACATTTCAAAAGATGAAGAAATACTGCCGTATAGAATCGAGAATCTTGGCCTTTTTACTGTGTCAATGTCAGATTGTTTATCAATCATATCAGACTGTTCACCCGTGTTGTCTAAGCAAACATATATAAAGCAGACCTTGTCTGGTACACAACAGGATGGTTCATCATCAAAGCCGTACATTTATAACATTGAATGAATCGTCAACTTGTGTCAGCTTTGATCTAAAACTGATTTATCTACACTGTTTGTGAATGAATAAACAGTACCAATCGATGATTCAAATATGCAAACATGTCTGACTTTATATCTTCTCTGTCATGACAAGACAGAATCTGTCATTTAAAGAAACTGCAAATAAATATGAAATTCAAATTTGAACTGTAATTAATACATACATATATAGGTTACTTGATTAAAAGGCAGAATATAGTAAGATGCCTGTCAGCAGTGCAAGCAACCTACAGAATACCTTGAGTTCCATCAAATGATTCAATGCTATTTTGAGAAAAAAAAAGATTTGATTTTTTATAAAACCCACTATTAAATCTAACTATCATGTTAAATTTTTATAAAACCCACTATTAAATCTAACTATCATGTTAAATTTTAAGTCCAATAACGCCTTCAATGCTATTTTTATTTTTTTATTTTATAAAAGCCTATATAACCCAATATAAAATCTACCTATCATGTTAAATTTTAGGTCCAATAACGTCTTCACGATCTTAACTATTTCAATGTGAAGCCTAGATCTCAATTATACAGTCTCTAAGGTGAACAAACGGCCGAACTCGCCGAAAACAAATAATCGGCGTAAGTACAGGGATAACAATAACTGTTTATCATATTTGATTTATAAACCTGTTTTCTTGTTCCTGCCAAAGTATTCTTTTCACAATTTTCAAAGCTTTTTAACAAGGATAGCAATGACTGTTAATAAAAGTTGATTAATAACCCCATATTTTTGTACCTACCAAAGTATTCTTTTCACAATTTTTCATAATTTTCAAACTTCTCTGCGCTATCAGTACCAACTGATCTTATATAACACCCTGGCTAGGTATGTATTAATATCTCAGTCTGAAGGATATCAGTACAGGTCCATATACTGATTGGGTAGCATTGCCTGTGACACCCATTGTCTGGGGCCTTCTGTGGGGACAGTGAGGAGGAAGTGATTATGTCACTGGGCCACTGACCTTAGGTGTGGGTGGCTAATCCAGCTAACAGTAGTCCATCTAGCTATGTAAACAGTTAGTGAGGGGGTAGGGGTAATGGACACTGGTCATTTCGGGTCATGGTCTATCAACTCATTCACCCCTACATTATTTAAACTGTACTTGCCCAGTCTTTGATTTGGTAAGGTTCAAATTCTGTAGTTAAGGGTAAATGGGTTAAATACTGAGAATGGACTGGACAATGGTCATTTCAAGTCATGGTCTACTGAACACTCATCACAATGGTGGACTGAGAGATACTGGCCTGGACACTGGTCAATTCAGGTTATGGTCTATTGAACACCCATCACAATGGCTAATCCAGCTAACAGAAGGATACTGGACTGGACACTGGTCATTTCAGGTTATGGTCTAGTACACAAATCAATGATGCATCACAACAGTGGCTTGAGGGAGTGGACCTGGTCATGTTAGGTTATAGGGTACAGTACACATACAAAACAACCAGGGCAGAACTGGAGGTAGGGGTGTTGATATCTAGCACTGTTACAATTACACAAACAACAGCAGCGGAGAAATTATTTCAGATATAAATTTACAATTAAAGTAAACATGGAAGGGATCATATGTCTTACAGGGAAAAAAGTCAACTCCATATCTGCTGAAATGAAGAGAACAAAAGTGGATCAGTGAGTGTTATTTAACTCATTCACCCCTAAAGACACATATGAATTCATCCAATTCAAGGTTGGAATGGTTCATTATGCAATTTCAGGGGTGAATGAGTTAACAGTATTTTTCTTTGGTGGAGTGTCATAGAATGGAATCAGGCTGACAGGTATATGGTATATGGGTGGAGTCCACTTGAATAAGTAGGACAGACATGCACCTAACACTCCTGATAATAGGGAACAGGGTAAGCCCCAGACATCCATACAAACAGGAAAGGGGATTAAAAGGGGCCAATAATAATAACTACAAAAGTCAGAAGGACAACCCCCTACAGATTCCTGCTGAGGATGAGTGGTGTCTTTGAGGGGTTATCAACTGAACTGTATACACACTACACACTGTTGAGTACATCCAGGAAGAGACAGAACACAATGACGGATTGTGGTATCCTATCACTAAGCTATAACCCAGTAGGCGTTTTAAGGACGGGGTGGGGGCTAGGGATGCTATAATCATTACTATCAGACTTGAACAAGGGTAGAAATTGTCTAGAGGGTGGGGCTGGAAACATTGTTGTTACGATGGAGATAGATGACAGCTTTGTTATCTGAAGGTAGTGGTGATGAATGCTAAATTGAATTATCTTTTTCTTCAAGAATTTAACAGTATTAAGAAACGTGTATAAATCTGAACACCTTATCCAGGATCAGGTCCACGTTCTATAACTGAGAAATTCAACAGAAAGATGGACGGTACAGCTACCAGGGAATCTGGGGTTATTATTTTAAGGGATGCTATGTTATTGTTATCATGGTCGAGAGACACTCTTTTGTTTTTTATTTTCACGGTTGAGAGCTATTCTTTGTTATTGCTGTCCTGGCGGAGAAAAACATTTCTTCTGTATCCCAGACAGCAGGGATGCAGATGAATTTTTAATAGGAGAAACATCGTAGTACTCCATCATCATCATCATGGCACACACTGGAAGGTCAGCAGGTCACCATTCTCCCTGCTGCTCCATTCAGATATTACTGACCAATGAGATGTGTAGAGTATATGTGTTAGCCAGCTGTGGGATGTTACCAGCTGTTGTATTACCTACACCCCCTGCTGTGCATACACATACACTACAGTCAGATAGGCTAACATCTATATGACAACCATCAGGCAATCAGGCTATTTTTGGATTCCTGTTTTTTCACTTGCATTTCCCACATACTTGAGTACATACATACAGGAGACCAAAATTAGACAGGCCTAGCATCCTCATATTTCCCTGACAAGCTTTCAAGGATGTAAACAATTCAGAAAAATGTATTTTTTTTCTTTTCGAATATAATACATCCTGTTTATATACAATTTGCCAATTCCCCCCCCCCCCCCCCGAAAATATACATTTTTATAAAAACACCTTTCAAGTTTTGAATAATAACTTCACCTCTTAACTCACAGGACTTGTATCATACCACAAACATTTCAACAGATTAGTGAAAGAATATCAAATATTATTTCTGAAAATATGTTTTACTAATTTACATACTGAACAAGTTTAATTTTTTTTAAAATTTTATCAGATACGTTACAATGTATTATATGTGGTATCAAACTGCAATCATTCAGAAAAGTGATAAAATACATCAAGTTACAACAATGATATTAGTTGTCAACAGAAGGTGAAGTCTAGTTTTTTGTTACAAAATAACAAAGGCCATTATTTCATCTAAAGCTGTTTTTCTCAGATAATTTAAAATTACGAATTACCATCTTGGCTCTAGACCCTGTACACCTGCTGTACATTCAATAAGAAATGAAAACAATTAACTTCCTAATTAGATATATGTAATTTCATGTTGAATGTAGGTTTAAAATTACAGCTAAACCTCCTGAAATGGCACTGAGACACCCATACATTTAGATTGAAAACAAAGGATGGACAAGCAAGGAGTAGTTGTTTTTTTGATGAAGTAAGATCGGATCTAAAAATAGCCCTGAGGAAAACTGAAGTCATCCGGAGCCAAACATGACAAAGAGAATACAGAGTTAGAACGGAGTAGAATATTATATACCACAAAAGGTGGCTGTGCACTGACTAACATTATCATTATACAGTAAACATACCCATCTCATCTTAGTGATAATCTCCGGACAATCCAGTGGTACAGAGCTTCATGCTGATATCATTTTGTACGCCTGTATCCGTCATGTAAACAGCTAGCTATATATATATATATATATATATAATATATAATATATGTATCCCCTGTAAAAAAACACCTTAAGGCCCTCCAGTGCCAAATACCTCTCCCCTAGACCAAGGAGCTCCTAACCACAAATATGTGTTGGGGGAGGCATCTATTCTTGGTGGCAATTTCATTGATGTCACAGGCCAGTGTTATTCATTGTACACATAAACAGACAATAAAATCCCACAGCTGGTCGGGTAAACAATTGGATTTAAACAGTGAAACTGGGCTTCGCTGACTTGACTTCCATTTAGGAACACTTGATATGCGTTTGGGATAAAGTTTCATTTATGAAAATCAAAAAAATGGAACAGATTGGTACACCTACTGTCATATACACAGGCCAGGACTCCATGCTGAAAACAGCTGGTAGTGTTTACGTCACATGATCCAATGATTCACTGAGAAAGCCCAACAGCCAATCACAGCTCAGTTCATGTGCAATGACCTAGTTGTTGCCAGGCAGAGTTGCTAAAAATAACTACTGGCTGCTCAGTTGTCAATCTCCCATGGTCATGTGATATAAGATATTTAAGGTCATGGTTCAGGTGGGGCTAAAGTTCAGAGGCCCAGGTAAGGGGTAATTTGCCCAGCTGTTATCTACTGTGCAGCACACATTCCTCAGATACAGAGCAGATATACATGTAGGTAAGGTAGGTATGAGCTGGTATTGTTGCTGTGTATTATCACTGTACAGACACAGCAGGGGTTAGGCCATTCAGACAAGATCATCTGACTGGCTCTTGAGTCAGTTTACAAAACACACACACACACCGGCCTGCAGAATTACCCCTGTGTCAAATCTAGTACCTTCACAATCATTATCGGTTTTATCTTTAATGACTAATGTTTAAATAACCCAGATTAAAATAATCATGTATATCCCAAGGATATATCTAAATGTAAATCACATTTAATTTAATTACAGAGCATATTTTTTAAAACATAAATTACATTAAAGTAGAAGATTAATATGCAATGTTTACAAGAATATTATAATATTATTAACAACAAATTAGCATTTTTTTTTTTATCAAATTCTGTTTTATGAAATGTTTGACAAATATGATACTTACTTGACCCAAAACAGCGATCTCTTCTATGGTACGATTGCAACAATAATGCCGGGTAAATAAAAGTTCCAGCGAATCCTAGTCAGATAAGGAATACGCCTCAACATGTTTTGAACCCTTCCCTCTACATATTAAATGATATTTTTTCTTCCTTATTCTCCCCGTTTTATATCGATACATCTGCGTGGACATGCACATGCATGCACGCGTGCGTTCATTGTGTCTCACCGATGCCTGTCAGGTGCATGGCTTCAAAGAGTTACCTGCTTCATAGATTTCCACAAAAGCCTTTCCATGATCTAATATTTTGTAATTTCCCCCCCCAAATATCAATTTTATTTAATCAAATTTGCGACCATCCCAACATTTTTATTACACAATTTATCAAAGAGGAACATATGCTTAATATTTCATTATAATGAAATTACACAAGACTTTTCTTGTTGTAAATCTGTTGCGGGTGCACTGTTATTTATTATAGATTGACCTTTCCGCTCAATAACCGATTTGTTTAGACACGATTTTGTTTGCACTTGTGTTTAAATGTCTGTGCAAGTCCAATTGATTTCTCCTTCGATTTCATCACCCAGTTAGCATTACGGCTACCAGTGACTTATAATTATCTGTATACATGCACAATGAAGTTACCTTGTTGTGGTTTTGACCCATATTTATTCCAAGGACACCAGAATGTAACTTTATTATCTGTCTTGTGTGGTCTAGAATGGTGATATCCACCTCACTATGGAACTATCTGTCAGCTTCATGAAATTTATTTTGTCAAGTTATGTAAAAAGTTTGACAGGTTATCTGACAATTGTGCATTTACAAATTTTCATATCAATTGCCATGAAGCTTTCTTTATTAGCCAAAAGCCCTTAGGCTTGCAGGTACAACCCAAGGCATGCTATTAACCCATTCACCCCTAAAGTCACATTTGAACCTTACCAAATCAAAGACTGGGCAAGTCCAGTGTAAAATTGTAGGGGTGAATGAGTTAAAAGAATGTGAACTGAATATAACAATTTTACACAAGTGAAATGACGGCATCTATGATGCATTAAAATTAGATAATGCTAACTGATTTATGATTTAAACCTAATTTTACAGTATCATACTTAGTCACAAGATTTTTTTCTCTCTCAGTAATTAGTGTTTTTTTTTTTTAAATCTG
The DNA here is from genome assembly GCF_002113885.1 of Mizuhopecten yessoensis. Taxonomy (NCBI): domain Eukaryota; kingdom Metazoa; phylum Mollusca; class Bivalvia; order Pectinida; family Pectinidae; genus Mizuhopecten; species Mizuhopecten yessoensis. The sequence continues at coordinate 204,527 of NW_018404063.1, forward strand.
GAACTTTTATTGTAAAATAAAGATTTTGGACTGCTTCACTGCGATTGTCAAAGATAAAATCAGGAGTTTTAAAAATAAGCGAAGTTTATATGATATATATACATGATCAAATAGATGAAATAATTAATACATTTTTTATCCCAACAGAAATTGAGTGATTAAAATATCAATTTTGGGAAACTCTCATAGAGATATCACTCCTGACAGCTCTGAATCGTTTATTATCTCCTTGACCGTAACCTCTTGATATCAGATTGGGTAAAGAATCTCGACAATATCCTAACCTGCTCCGATGTTTCTATCATGTTTCTGATAGAAACATCGGGGAGCCAGCCTATTGTGTAGCAACAATGGGTCGGCCTTCTGATTACCGAGGATAGGTATACGCACATCAAAGCCACCAGGTTTTCCCAGGGCTAGATCTAATTCTACTTTCCCAGGGTATAACCCTCTCAATGGAACTCAAGAAAACGATGTAAAATCATTCAACCGTGGATTTTTTCTCACCATCGACGACATACACAACTAGTTGCTATAAATAAATGTTGACAACATCAGTCAAAATTGAGGAATGCAGTCTCCAAAATATTTGTCCTCTAACTCATCAAACGGTAAGGAGTTTGTACCAGAATTTTATACTTTTTCTTTTTTTTGCCCAATTAAAATCAGCTGTGTGTGAAAGTGAAAAGTGTTAGACATTTTCTATACTGAGTGATGAACCTTGTTTATAGTGCAGTATTAAACTAAGTAGGAGGTCAGGATTGGTGCAGTAGGTACATATAGCCCCCCTTGGGGAGTTGGGTACATGCAGCCAGAGGGAGGGAGGGAGGGAGGGACACAGGGGTACACATTTCCCTGGGGAGGAGGGTACATGTAGCCTGAGGGAGGGAGGGACACAGGGGGTACACATTTCCCTGGGGAGGTGGACACATTGTAGCCAGAGGGAGGGAGGGACACAGGGGTACACATTGCCCTGGGGTGGTAGACACATTGTAGCCAGAGGGAGGGAGGGAGGGAGGGACACAGGGGTACACATTTCCCTGGGGAGGTGGACACATTGTAGCCAGAGGGGGGGAGGGACACAGGGGTACACATTGCCCTGGGGAGGTAGACACATTGTAGCCAGAGGGAGGGAGGGAGGCAGGGACACAGGGGTACACATTTCCCTGGGGAGGAGGGGACATGTAGCCTGAGGGAGGGAGGGACACAGGGGGTACACATTTCCCTGGGGAGGTGGATACATTGTAGCCAGAGGGAGGGAGGGACACAGGGGTACACATTTCCCTGGGGAGGAGGGTACATGTAGCCTGAGGGAGGGGGATCATCCTTCCAGAAGGATACAAGGGATACATGTAGCCCCAGGGAGGAGGACAGTAGGTATATATTGCATCGGAAAGTGGGGGAATACCTTGGGTCTGCCGTATAACCAAACTATTCAGTAGCGAAGTGGATAATCAATCTATCAACCAGGGGGATACCTGTTCCCTCAGGGATAACACACAGCCTTGGGGTAAGGTTAAGGCATGTACAGGGGGCATGTAGAGATGGTGAAGTAGTTTCATGATGGGCGAGTAAGGGTACTGACAGATTGGGAAGGGGAGGAGCAGCTACTTAACTTTTAGGAAGGGAGTGAGGGGGTTGGGAAGAAGGAAACGTTACTTAAAGAAATCTGAAGTCCAAACACAACCTTTCTCTTTCAGCAGAGGCCTGGGGCACTCGTCAATGGTCAGAGCTGGTGTAAGTAGCCCTGATCAAATACCTGTGCTGACAGCCTTATGACAGAGGTAATGGACCATGAAGTTTGCTCTCTGTCAGGCCTAAAATAACATGTTTTATACCTATCGCTAATGACCGGTCAGAAACGCTGATACACATCTATCTCCAATGATCAGCTGACCACAGCTGACCTCTCTTAACCTGCTATATAAGCATCGTAATAAGTGTACCTTGAGACCAGGTAAATTATCATCTCTGTAACTGAGGTCTTCATTTATATATGTTATGTTTCTGTTCCCTGTATGTCTCTGTCCCCCCACCCCGACTACGATCTTTATCAGTCAGAAGATGCAGTGCTAAATCATGCAAATATGGAGCCCTATATACTCCTCTGATTTCGATGGGACTCGTGTAAAATTTCTAGAAATACTTAAAATTTAACATCGCAGGACCACCAGTTTTTTTGGTACACAGTTGCAAAAGACCCATGCAAATAATAAATTATAAATTGATGACTAAATGTGTTCATTTCTCGACCTATTTGCTTTTGAGTAATTCTGAACATGATTTCATGTTAAGAGTTGATTTTAAACACCCGTGACATTTAGGCTGGATAAGAATACACGACTAATTGCCGAGATCAGTGGAGCATGAAGTTCAATATATGTAATTTTCTGGGATACGTGGCTAGTTTATTACACGAGTAAAGGATGAGATGGTATCGTAACACCTGGATCAGCCTCAGTGTGGGAATGACGGGACTAGACTATAATAAGGTATTTACCTGGAGGCCATGTATACACATACCTGTGAGAGTTAATAAGATATTTACCTGGGGGACAGGTAAAAAAATGCGACATTTATAAGGCAGCTAAAATACCTGGCTTCATTTGTTAATTCATTAGAAACCCTATAATGGAAGTATATTAATTAAAGGTGCTTTATTTCAGGTATTAATTGCAAGCATTCAATTTCATGATCAACTGATGCAGATTTAACCAATAAACATTTTTTTTTTATTGATTTTTTTTGATTCAATTATCAAATCAGATGATGTATCATTATCCTTACAATAAATAAACCCAGAAGTTTTCAACTTTTACAAATCATGACATTTTAGTCGATGAAGTTCCTAACATGACGCAAGGCTATGTCACCATCCAAGAGCTTGACATACCTCTGCACAAATTTAAGTGTGGAGCCTTCGATACCCTTGATATAGAATTGTCAGGACACAAGACAAAATTCGGTCCCCGGCTGGACATGGACAGGGTGCTGTAATCAGCCGGACACTTGACAAATTTCTGTCAAATTTCAGCCCCCAGATGGAAAATGACAAAACTTTAAAAATCTTTTTTTCCAGCCAAACCAAAATAAAATTCTGTCCCAAACTGGACACTGACAAATTACTCGAAATTCTGTCCCCAACTGGACACTGCCAAAATGTTGTCTCCAGCCAGGCACTGACAATTTTTTCACAAATTCTGTTCCCTGCCGGATATTAACAAAATTCTGTTTTGGGCTGGACAATGACATAATTTTATCTCCGGCCAAACACTGACAAAATTCTTTCCCAGCCAAATGTGAACTAGACTGGGGATAAATTCTGTACAGATGACATTTGTGATAGCCACACCAGTCTCATTAATAGCAGTGTACCTGTATGTCAGTTAGGTGTCCCGGGCCATACCTCACATTCCCCAGATACTTGGTCCCTGCTATCCACTACTGGCCTTGTTTCATTACTAGGCACCGTGTACCCATATAGAAGATAACCCCAGGATGCGTTTGTCTCCGTCACATTCCCCAAGTGGGTAGTAACCCCTGAATGGGAATACCAGTCATAACTGGACAACATTAGCACAGGTGTCACCAAATATCACTCCATTGGCTGTAATCAACTCATTAACCCCTGAACACTCATTTGAACTCTTCCAATTCAAACGTTGGAATAGTTCATTATGAAATTTCAGGGGTTATTGTGCCTACCCTAAAGTTTTAATGGCATTTAGTGATATGCACTGTTTAAGTCTGAACTCTTGTTCTATATAAGCATGGTAAAAATATTTTCCAAAATAAAAGAAATTGCCTACCTACCTACCCTATTTTTTCTGAAGAAATATGAAAAAATCTTTTGGCCTCAAGAAGCTTAACAGCAAATTACCCTATAAGCTCTCCATCCGAGATATTCCCAAAAAATCTGTTTTATGTGCTGAAGTTCTCTTTATTTGGCTTCTAAAGACAAATAAAGAGACAGGAGACTGCCCTGATCTTGTAAATTCCTCGGTCGCACAAATATTTTCAGAAACTCAAACATCTGAAAACATTTCAATCTCAATTTATATATTTGCCCTGCAAGTCCAACTACATCTTAACCAATTCAATAAAACACCTCAGCTTTCAAGTATTTCAAATTGACCTCTATCTCGAAACAGTTAAGATAAACTGTAACAAAGATTCTTCACATATCGGAACCACTCCTTTGTGAAGTGTCTGTGTCTAAATGACTGGTTACTATGGCACCTGAAATATGTCTCCACCTTCGTCTCCATCAGATCTGACACTGAGTCAACACCTTAACTATGGTAAGGTTTTCTATTTTTTTTCCATTTCTTTATTTTTCTCAAACTCCTAAACTATTCCATTGAGCAAATGTCAAAGGCGGCTAGCAACCATTTGAATGTTCAGTAGTAAATGATTGCTGAAGATATATAGATAAAGAAGTTAGGTATCTATAACCATGATAAGGGTTAAACTTTACAGACATTTTTCATGTCTTTAAAAGTTTAACCCTTATCATGGTTATAGATACCCAACTTCTTTATCTATATATCTTCAGCAATCGTTTACATCTTCAAGCAGATGTTTACCCCTTTCATTCCTATAATTAATTTGGACCTGATCAAATGAAAGACGGGACAAGTCCAGTTTACGTATGTAGGGTTGACAGAGTCAAATGTTACCTTTGATTCTCCATTGTATCCATGCACAAAGTAATGTAATACATTTGTGACTATTTGAGCGACCGTTTCAATGAAATCTTCTGAAGAAAGTGTTAGAATATTAATCTGTAAAAGTCCTTTTCTACAAAATACATTTAAAAAAAACCCAACCTGTCAGAAGACGAGATATAAATCTGCCACCTCAAGTAGAAGTGGGCAAGGACGTGACAATTCAGGCTGCTCCATTTCAAACAATTTGTACGCTCTTTAGAAGATTCAATTCGGTTTAAAATGCCCGATAATTATGTAACAGAGACAAAAGTAAACAAAGGTATGTAACAGTTCAAGACACCTCTGCACTTAACCCATACACCCCTGAAGTCAGACTTGACCCTTACCATTTCAAAGACTGGGTAAGTCCAGTTGAACAATGTAGGGGGTGGATGAGTTAAATGTCTACCAAACATTGGACTTGTTTATTTTGCCCTTTCAGGTACAATTGTAACTAGATTATAATTCACAATGTATATCCATATTTGTTAACACTTTACCAATTGGTTATCTATTTATTATTTCGTTAATTGTTCTGTTTCATAGATTAATTCAGCTTGTTTGCTCTAGGCTGAATAACTAGACAGCAGGAGGTACAAGAAATACAGACACAAGACAACGGGGTATACTTTGCTTTGAACTCAATATGTGTATGAGTACCCTAAGTCTTGTCCTGTGTATTTGATAAAGATATGTAGAGCATTGAAAAGAATGACTTTCAACATTTAACAAGATAGGAATCAAATATAGCATGCATATTTAATGATATAATTAATTTTCGAATCACAAGAGATGTACTTAATTTGAATTTATAATTTCCCCCCATTCTTGCAAATGGATTGATTTAGATACATTAAATTTACATATTAATTGATTAATTAGCATAATTCCAATAATTCCCTGCATATTATTCATGTACATGTCGTTCAAAGTTTAACAACTAATTAGTTAGTGATTTTTTTGGTTTTAAGTGTTTAAATATAGGTAAAGTATTATTTCACATCAAATTGAATATTCTGCTTTTAAATACATAAACATTTTTGTTTTTGTTTTTCTTCTTCAATTAATTGTGCAGACTGCTTTTGAAACTGATCCTATCAGCATACATGTATATATATATATTGTCAGACGGCTGACTTACACCCCCCTCAACTTCCTGTGCAGAATGGCTTCTAGTGTTTTTTCAAAACTATTATTTCCGTTCTAACACAAACACCAACCACTGACAACCTGTTAGACGTTTACAAACACAAGACTTAGCAAGAAAAGGTCATAAAAGGCAAGTCAGGAGGGGAGGGGAGGGGAGGGAGGGGGGAGGGAGGGGGGACAGAGTGCGAAGGAGGTATGTTTATTGTCAACCTTTGGCACACAGGAGGGTGAGAGAAAGAAATAAGATATGGGAAAGAGAGAATTGGGAAAAAGGGGTTGATACGACTGTGCCACATAGTAACGAGGTTTCAAATGAAACACAATAACATAACTTAAAGGAAAGAGATACAGGTTTATCTAGTGCTTGCTGCACAGTAAACTATTTTTAATGAACATAATATGATTGGGAGGGGAGGTTCACCTACTGCACAGTAGTGCTTTGAAAACAAAAATAAAAGAGGGGGGGGGAGGGTGAAGATCAGTGTTAACTGATGCAAAATATAGC
>NW_018404063.1:210926-226268 GCF_002113885.1 Mizuhopecten yessoensis
TGGGGTTAGGGGGAGGGGGTGCGTAGGATAAATAGGGCAGTCAAAGGAGGATGAGCACGCTTTAATAACACTAACACTTTGTTTAAGATCACAAAAGATGTAAAAAGTTCAAAAACTCTGAGCGGAAACAGCAGAACGAGAACACAGGTCTACAAAGAGACATATCTTTTTCATTCAACTTCACAAAAGATGAGCTAGACTATTATGTTGGTGGTCTAAAGGACTGTCTGGTATTTTTCTGTCCGGTTCATAGGTCAAGTTATGCTACTGCACTGTATTAACGAGCTTTTGCGTACATAGAATTTGAAATGAATAATTCAAAGTTACATACAATTCTAGACTCATTCTTTACATATGCATAAAAAAAAGAATAGATTTTGTATATATAAATTTTGGAGCCAATTAGAAATTGATTAGAAAATAAATCTTCGGCATAGCTCCTTTTTCTCATTCATTGAATGCCTAACAGTCATTTGTTAAAACTTAAAACTAAAAGGGTCAACTTAACCCTTTCACCACTGTAGACCATAATAGACTCATCCAGATCAAAGCAGGGAAGAGTTTACTACAGTTACATAGGAGTGGAAGGGTTAAGATTCAGTGAACTTGCTTTTAAATCCTTCTGTTTCCAAATCGCATGTCCTATCAAGGAAAAATGCAAAGAGTACGACTTTTAAAATATGATAGGTCTGTAATCTAGATTGTCCAGACCCAGACAAACTTATGCCGGATCAACCTCCGTCTCCGGTGCAGTGTGGGAAAACAACAAAAGTCCAAAAACCCAAGGCTAGGATAAATATTGCTGTGCCATGGATATACCTTTTTTGTAATCTTGTTCAATTGGACACCCTGTTAGCCATACCATATTGGCCAGGCTAAACATGAAGTCGGAATACAAAAGTCTTATTTTGTAATTTTCATCAGAAATCGGAGTACTTCATTGTTGGATAAGATAGGTGTCAGAATATCCAGGGTTCAGATTGGACAGGTTTCATTGTATGGTCACATTTGGTTAGTATAATTTTAACTCATTCACCCCCGAAAACACATTTCAACTCTTCCAATTCAAATTCGAATGGTTCATTATGAAATTTCAGGGGTGAATGTGTAAATAGCAAATAGCATAGTATTATCAAAACCAACATGTACTTTGCTGGTATATATGTATAGTTTTAAACCCTGGTCATTATTTTTAGAATTTCCACAATAGGTTTGGTTCAAACCGTGTCAACAGGTGGGAGACGGCCAGACAGAAGCAGCATCTGCCTGGGAGTCTGGGACCTAGCTCTAATATATATATATATATACATTCCTGCTGCCCCGCCACTAGGTCAGTGGGACAGGGGTTGGTCCAGTACAAATATAGATCTGACTCTGGTCGAGAGGCAGCTGATCTAACCAATAGCTGTTTAAACAATTCTACATAGATTCTACTTATTTTACTGTGTGTCTCTCCACTACCGTTAATCCCCAGGTCAAATAATAGACTCTCGGGTTGCCTCAATATTCATTACAAGTAAAACTGATGCTACAACATCATATTCTACTTTCTTGCCTCAATATTCATTACACAATTGCATATTCTACTTGAGCTTAATTTTCCCACCAATGTCTTGTTCACAAACTGACAGTTGCTTACAGTGTGTATAATGGAGCTTAACTGCTCACAATAACATCACAGATTTTCTAATTTAATTTGATTTATATATTCAACACTTGTTGCCAAACTTGTTTTGCCACTTAAATGATGAAAAGACTGTATTACATAATACAACTCTTAAAGCGATTTCTTTATTGTCACGTGCAGACAGTGATTTTGCAGACATCAAGCACATCAAATGGTATGTTTTACCAAATACCAGGTAGGACTCTGGATGTGTGCCCCCAGTACCTTTCAGTCCTTAGAGGTTAGGAGTTTTGAGGTACGATACCAGAAACTCGCTGACCTGGGAGGTTAGGAGTTTTGAGGGACGATACCAGAAACTCGCTGCCCTGGGGGGTTGGAGGTTTTGAGGTACGATACCAGAAACCCGCTGGCCTGGGAGGTTATGAGTTTTGAGGTACGATACCAGAATCCCGCTGCCCTGGGAGGTTATGAGGTTTGAGGTACGATACCAGAAACCCGCTGGCCTGGGAGGTTATGAGTTTTGAGGTTCGATACCAGAAACTCACTGCCCTGGGAGGTTAAGAGTTTTGAGGTATGATACCAGAAACTCACCGCCCTGGGAGGTTATGAGTTTTGGGGTACCATACCAGAAACTCACTGCCCTGGGAGGTTAAGAGTTTTGAGGTATGATACCAGAAACTCGCTACCCTGGGAGGTTATGAGTTTTGAGGTATGATCCCAGAACCTTGCTGCCCTGGGAGGTTAGGAGTTTTCAGGTATAATACCAGAAACTCACTGTCTACAGAGGTTAGGAGTCTTGAGGTACGATGCCAGAAACTCGCTGCCCTGGGAGGTTAGGAGTTTTGAGGTATGATACCAGAAACTCACCGCCCTGGGAGGTTATGAGTTTTGAGGTATGATACCAAAAACTCGCTGCCCTGGGAGGTTATGAGTCTTGAGGTACGATACCAGAAACTCGCTGACCTGGGAGGTTATGAGTTTTGAGGTTCGATACCAGAAACTCACTGCCCTGTGAGGTTATGCGTTTTGAGGTATGATACCAGAAACTCACTGTCTACAGAGGTTAGGAGTTTTGAGGTACGATCCCAGAAACTCACTGCCCTGGGAGGTTATTAGTTTTGAGGTACGATACCAGAATCCCGCTGCCCTGGGAGGTTATGAGGTTTGAGGTACGATACCAGAAACTCACTGTCTATAGAGGTTAGAAGTTTTGAGGTACGATACCAGTAACTCACTGTCTTTAGAGGTTAGGAGTTTTGAGGTACGATCCCAGAAACTCACTGCCCTGGGAGGTTATTAGTTTTGAGGTACGATACCAGAATCCCGCTGCCCTGGGAGGTTATGAGTTCTGAGGTACGATACCAGTAACTCACTGGCTATAGAGGTTAGGAGTTTTGAGGTAAGATACCAGAAACTCGCTGCCCTGGGGGGTTGGAGGTTTTGAGGTACGATACCAGAAAATCGCTGCCCTGGGAGGTTATGAGTCTTGAGGTACGATACCAGAAACTCACTGTCTATAGAGGTTAGGAGTTTTGAGGAACGATACCAGAAACCCGCTGCCCTGGGAGGTTATGAGTCTTGAGGTACGATACCAGAAACTCGTTGCCCTGGGAGGTTATGAGTTCTGAGGTACGATACTAGAAACTCGCTGCCCTGGGAGGTTAGGAGTTTTGAGGTATGATACCAGAAACTCACTGCCCTGTGAGGTTATGAGTTTTGAGGTACGATACTAGAAACTCGCTGCCCTGGGAGGTTATGAGGTTTGAGGTACGATACCAGAAACCCGCTGGCCTGGGAGGTTATGAGTTTTGAGGTATGATACCAAAAACTCGCTGCCCTGGGAGGTTATGATTTTTGAGGTACGATCCCAGAAACCCGCTGCCCTGGGAGGTTATGAGTCTTGAGGTACGATACCAGAAACTCGCTGACCTGGGAGGTTAGGAGTTTTGAGGTACGATCCCAGAAACTCACTGCCCTGGGAGGTTATGCGTTTTGAGGTATGATACCAGAACCTCGCTGCCCTGGGAGGTTAGGAGATTTGAGGTACGATACCAGAAACTCGCTGACCTGGGAGGTTAGGAGTTTTGAGGGACGATACCAGAATCTCACTGCCCTGGGAGGTTAGGAGTTTTGACGTATGATACCAGAAACTCACTGTCTACAGAGGTTAGGAGTTTTGAGGTACGATACCAGTAAATCACTGTCTATAGAGGTTAGGAGTTTTGAGGTACGATACCAGAAACCCGCTGCCCTGGGAGGTTATGAGTTTTGAGGTACGATACCAGAAACTCACTGTCTATAGAGGATAGGAGTTTTGAGGTACGATTCCAGAAACTCACTGCCCAGGGAGGTTAGGAGTTTTGGGGTACGCTACCAGTAATTCACTGTCTATAGAGGTTAGGAGGTTTGAGGTACGATACCAGTAAATCACTGTCTATAGAGGTTAGGAGTTTTGAGGTACGATACCAGAAACTCACTGCCCTGGGATGATTCCAGGTCCATCGCATCACTTAACCATCACCATTAAGTCTTCAATGGAATAAATTATTCAGATATTGCCGAGCACTGAGTTCCAGCTTACCAATGTAATCAGAAAACATCTGGCCTGTTGAAACAATGAAATCTATGTATTACTTCCCCATCATCTCCTTACTGTAAAAGGGCCCCCCTTTGATCAATGTTAATCAATACACAGTATAACAGTGAAACGCAACCAACAGAGGCCCTATCCCCTTCAACCCCCTCCCCTGTAAATAATTGGATAATAGGATTACCCCTTCCATACAAACACAGACCAGATGGATACTTTCCTATACAGTAACATTTTATGAATGGGGGATGAAGTATGTGTGCATTTAGTAGTTAACCGTAGTTAACCGTCACATGTTGATCTAAATACACAATGGCTTCCTCCCCTTATCATATCTGGATATAAAAGAACCACTTGTAATAGCTGACATACCAAAATTATATTTATTTTTTTACATTAAATGAGAAATTTGCAAATTTCATTGGATCATTATTAAAACAGTCAATGTTCACACATGTATAGTTTGCTAGTTAAAATGAACCTCCGAAATCAACAGTTGGATCATTTGGTCGTGAAAAGGTAAGAAATCTTCAGGCGATAGACTAGTGACTTAGTTTAAGTAATAGGAAATTTCAACATCTTTGTCCGCACATGTGACCCAACCAACACTCAGAATGGGATCAATTCCATGAAAAATTGAACAAACTTGTAATTGTGTATAGATATATCTTAAAATAGTAACAATCACACGAATTTCTATGCACTTTTCAGGCTATGAGGATATAGGGGATGTTTTCCTTTTAGATAAGTGCTTCCTCCTTTAAAGTGCGACATGCATTTCCTCAAGCAGTCTGGGGGTCAAGGTCACTCTATCATTGTTGTGTTTCATGTTTTGTTTACACAGGAAACTCCCAATAAAACAATAGGTATTTCCCCGTAAACTTTTCACACCAGGACAAAAAATATTTAAATTTTCAACACAGGAAATTAGGGAGATCAGAAATACTAGATTTAACAGTAAGGAAAATGAACTGCAATTGTTTAGATAAAATTGGGGGTTGACCGAGTTTAATTACATGTTATGAAGATTAAACATGCAGAGGATATGTTGTGTGTGCAATGTAAACAAACAGCTTATTTTACCCTTTCACCACTGTAGACCATAATGGACACATCCAGAACAAAGCATGGAAGAGTTTACTAAAGTTACATAGGGGTGAGAGGGTTAACATTATATATGTTGATGTAACATTTTGAACAGGCATCTCTCAGTCTGATCATACTGAAGTCTGACCTTGCCGACAGTCTGGGGCCAATTTGACACTTCAAAATGATGCAGAAAACTGCAAGCCAGACACCTTTGACAGCCTCACCATATTGACATTTCCTGTACTTCTACTAAAAGACATATAACCCGTTCACCCCTATGTAACTGTAGTAGACTCTACCATCCATTGATCTGGATGAGTTCATTATGGTCTACAGTGGTGAAGATTTTAATGCACACCTTTAATAAAAGTGAGTTTATTCATTTAAATTATGCCAAATTCACCCGATACTCAACATGTAAAAACCTCATTATCAAAGCGTCAGAGCAGAACATGTATAATGTGGTATAACATACCCACTGGTACAAAGGCCCGATCTGAAACCACCACTTACTATTTTGTTCGAAGCACACAAAAATTTGAAGAATGTGAAGAATTTTGAATTTGATGAGAATACGTATGACAAACTGAATAATATTCACATTTTCCCCCGGTGCATTCTTTTACTTATTCACCCCTGAAATTTCATAATGAACTATTCCAACCTGTGAATTCGGGGAGTTCAAGTGTGTCTTCAGGGGTGTCTCCTTTAAAATTTGGGTACAGAATGATCTCATTTCCTACTGAAATACTTAACATTGATAGAAATATGATCAGGTGTCTTCCTAGCAGTAGTGAGTGTTGGTACTGAAAACTGTATTGCAATATAATGTGAAACCACAGGTATTGTGATACATAACAAGACACAATAGTATGTTCGTCAGAAAACAGATATGGATGCTAAAGTGTGTGCGTGTGTGTGTGGTGGTGTCATGTTAAGAAGGTATCGAAATGATGCGACAAAAAATGTTGATACTAATTCCAGAGCTATGCAGATTAATAACCATGTCCTGAGTTGTAATTTAGCACTATATCTGTATATTGCTATGATCACAATATCATCACTACTGGTTTTTTATTTTGTTATTTTTAAAATCGTTTATGATATAACCATCAATTACATGAATATAAATATGAAATACGGGACAAACTTGATGAAATGTCCCACAATTTAACATGATCACAGTGGAAGACTTCGAGTTCAATGCATTTTAACTCACTCACCCCTGAAGGCTCATTTGAGCTACTCAAATTCAAAGGATGGAATAGTGCATCATGAAATTTCAGGGGTGAACAGTATGCTACATGTACTTCAACAGAATTTAACAGTTTCCCTTTGAATGCTGTATTCATATATTTCACTCCTGTGGTAGATTGTTCATTGGAGAAGAAAATATTAGTATTTGATGAATGCTTGTGAAATATAAATATTGTACATTTCTTGTTTCTCACCGTCACAGTACGGTGTTTCCAATTGAGAAGTTTAAGATAATGGGTTAAGGACAAGTAAACACCTTGGGCAGCACTTGAGAGTTGTATGACCCGGGGTGTTAGCAGTTGAGGGCCCTCCACTTACAGCACTTACCCAGGCCAGTTATATATAAACAGGTCTATATTTGGAACATTTTCTCATATATGGGTTCTTTTCCATATCAGTCTATTTTTCACAATTCTAAAACATGACAGCAAGACACATTTGAGATTTCATAGTGGACTGTATCATATCAAAAATAGATTCAAGAAATGGCAACACAATGAAGCTGACCTGTTTTCCATTTTGATGGGAACTACCTTGACTAACAAACTACTTGTACACAAACACATCTCGCAGGACATGTGCATGGGAACAAGCGTGCTGACATTTCCCCAGCAGTGCTGGTGTTCGAAAGGGTGAGAAGACCAGACCCCTCCTTTGTTCCTAGCCCTGCCATAATATGTAGGTGTCACAACCCAGACAGTACTAAAATAACCCTACATGCCCTTTTGACCTCTTGTTCTGGATCTACCTTGTACACCTTGTTGTTTTCCATTATATATCAAGTTCCATTCAAGTAACACTCTAACCCTTTCACCCCTATGCAAAACTTTAGTAAACTCTACCATGCATTGACCTGGATGAGTCCATTATGGTCCACAGTGGTGAAAGGGCTAAGCAAAGGTAAACATTTCCAGCCTCAGACTCAGACACCCCATATCAGACTCTGTGATCAAAATCTTATCTTATGTTTTAATACTTAGGCAAAACGAAATAAATCCTTTATTCTTCTTTAATTTTTTTTATGAATAAGATTAACCCATTCACCCCTTAAACAAACCTTACCAAATTTTTAGACAGCAAATTAGAATAACAATGTTTTTCTAAATTCTGCCAAAAAAACTAGTTGAAGCCCTAAAACACAGATTTTACTAAAGTTTTCTTTTAATTTTTGCTACTGACAAAGAAAGTCAGTGACATAGCAAATCTTCTGTGTATTTTCAGGAACATTGATTTTTTGTTTTGTGTAGTAAGCAATTCTGCTGGTACATGAATTATATTTTCGATATATTAGGTGAAGTTAAAACAAACCCATCCTGCAACCACGCAGCTGCTGCTCAGTATATAGGCCAACAGCTCTACAGTGTCCAGACAGACCCAGCGGTCATGTCCAGCTCTGGCCGATCAATATATGTAGGTGGCTAGCCAGCCCGAGATGACCAGACGTCCCCACCACTTTGACGACTGGGTCCACACAGCTGGACAGGAACTCTTACTAATCACCGCCCAGCAACAACAAACAAGTAAATTATTCCTGGAAATCTCATGTGTAGCTTGTTATAATTGCTGTTTGGCTGCAGGAAATAATGATACACAAATCCCATATATACATAAACAATTCACCAGCTAATGAGTAAACAAATAGTTCCCCATAATATCATTTTGACCATATTTGGAAAGATTTATTCAACAACGTTGGCAAATTGACCATATTTGGTATGATTTATTCAACGACATTGACAAATTGACCGTATTTGGTATGATTTATTCTATGACATTGACAAATTGACCGTATTTGGTTTGGTTAACTCAATGACATTGTCAATTTGACCATATTTGGTATGATTTATTTAATTGACTTCAGCAATGAAGATGACCATATTTGGTATGATTTATCTCGTGATGAATGAAGCTTGTCACAAAAATGCATACCATACATTTTTCTGAATTATAAAAGAATTATGAAATCAAATAGTGGTTTGACAAAAGAAATACTGCAAAATTATCACCACAGAAAATTCAGTTTTTGGACAAGAAATAACACACACAGAACATACAACTGATTTCTAAACAACAAAATTCAAGATTTCTGGACAGGAACTGACTTTTAGGAACAGGTGACAATACTTCTGAACCAAAGAGTAAGTCTACATGTTACATCAGGCTCTAGGCTTGGTCAAAATCTGCTGGAATCCCTCTTACCCTGCAGACCTGGGTCAGTGCTGGCTAATGTCACTAATGGACAGAGTCTCCACTAAATGCCGAAGCAGCCAGAAAGAATTAATGGTAATGGGATTCGTCAATTAGTCGAGTGCCAGGAAAAGTTCTATTAGTGGACTATTTCTATAAGTGTCCGATAATCTGTCATCTACAAACCGATAATCTGTCATCTACAAACCGGGTGTTTTGGGGACTGCCAAAACATACCAAAACTTTCACAAGAAATCTACCCCTAATATTACCTGTTTCTCTTGGACAAAAGTATTTTTATCAAATACTTTGGCTGTTATGCAGCGAAATAACACTATCACAAATATTTCACTACAAAGCGTGTAATATCCCCGATCGCAACATCACAAAGATCATAACATTTCATAGCACAGGTAAAACTGGTGGCGTTTTCTTTTGATTTTTCCAGCATCAACTTTCAAATGTATATAGGTGTAATTTTGCAGGTCTTGGTTGAGTGTAGGATAAAAAGAATATCTCAAGCTTGATTCTATTTCATTTTATTTATGAAACTTCCTAGAACTTGTACAAGGTGCTAGATGTATCTCACACACAGGCATACACACATAGGGAGATATTAGCCAGGTGGCATAGGACTGGTTGTTAATAGCGCCTGAAAAGTCAGTTCCTGCAAATTCCTGAAAATTGTATTGATCAATGTATTTTTTGAATGT
Source organism: Mizuhopecten yessoensis (assembly GCF_002113885.1). Classification (NCBI taxonomy): domain Eukaryota; kingdom Metazoa; phylum Mollusca; class Bivalvia; order Pectinida; family Pectinidae; genus Mizuhopecten; species Mizuhopecten yessoensis. Next base: position 220,390 of record NW_018404063.1, read on the forward strand.
ATATCTATGTACTGTAAAGCACTTTTAGAGTGGCTTATTCTAGCTAGATAGGGCACTATGTCAAATGTTGCATATTTTTTTATCATCTGACAGATAAATAAATCATTTAGTATGTAATTTTAATTTTTCATTCATGACATATGTTCCATTATCACGTTCTTATCCTTTTTACATTAATATGTTATCCTTTTTTTAATTATATTGATTTTTTCTTCCATCAGATTTTTAAATAACTTTACTTTGAAATCTTCTGCAGATAATACGTACTATCTGAGTGTCTGATTATCTCTTGTAACTCATCCATTTCAATTTACATTTTTTCAGTGTTTTATCGGCTTGAGTGCTATTTTAATTACGATATTTTATCAGAAATTTTAAAATAGTAGTAAGGTAATAAATAATTACTCAACTTTATAAAAAGACCAGATTTTGTCGATGATCTGATGAATGCAACTGATGGACCACTAGTCTGTTTCTACAAACATAATTCTGTGATACATTTAAAAATAAAATCCAGCCACGCTGTTTTCCACCATAAAATTGATTAAAATAATCCCGATCAACTGTCAAATAGTTTTATGACACTAATGATGATGTCATCTCCATTCCGATGCAGTTTAACCCATTTATCGCGTCTTAACCCTGACTTCCCTGTTTGGACTCTACCGGCCATTGATCTGGGGCGAGCTACACTGGTCCCAGGGGGTAGGGCAGCCTCCTAGGGAGACAAAGGACAGGGCTGGTAGTGATGATGATGATGATGATGCAATTTTTTCTCACGGTCATCGATGGAGAAACTAAAAATAATTATTCATAATCATTATTCTAAATTCCAAGTGCATATTAATTACATCCTCGTTGTTACTTTAGTTCAATGCTGGACAGATATTTTTCAGGTTTCGTTTTCACCCAGCAACGTCTTAAAAAATGTCTCTGGTGGTTGACTTACAGATCTATACACATCAGAGATATATCTAGCATTGCTTATCATTAAGAAATTACTAATTCAAATTCAAAGAGATTTAGATATTGGGCAATACAACACAATGAAAAACCTCCTCCGAAGTGTATATTTGTACTAGGCTGATGCCCAGGGCAAAAGATTTTATTAAGGGGCAAGTGATTATCTGTAATTTTTACCAAGAAAATCTATGTTGGGTTAGTTGATATTTTCTTTTTACTTCTGAGCATCATAGCGTATCTTAAGTACTGATTTAAAGCATTGCTACTTTTGCATACCCGGAGTTGATAAGAACAGATCTGAACAACTGGGCATTACTTTCTAAGTGTACCTAAGGTAGCCAATCATCACTCATTTTACATACCGTACCCTGTCGGTACAAACAGATGTACACAACTGAACATTATCTAGTAATGTACCTAAAGTACTCATCTGAACAGTCAACATTGCTTCTATTGTGTACACAGTCGGTACAAACTTACTTACTTACTGCCTATAACACCTGGTGGCGTTTAGGGCAGCAACCAAGTTCCTCCATGACTGTTGATCCTTTGCTAATCGCTCGATAGGTCCCCAGAGATCTGAACAGTCAAGCATTACTTTCTTAGTACCGATCTGAATGGCCGAGCATCGCTTCTTTTGCAGCCTCAGTGGGTATGAACAAATCTGAACATCTGAGCACTACTTATAGTGTACATGTACTGATGTGTACGTATATACCCAGTCAGTATGAACAGATTTGAACATCCGGGCATCGCTACTTTTATGTACGTGAAGTCGGTGCTGACAGATCTGGACATCACTACTTTTGTGTACGTAAAGTCGGTGCTGACAGATCTGGACATCGCCACTTTTGTGTGCGTGAAGTCGGTGCTGACAGATCTGGACATCGCTACTTTTGTGTGCGTGAAGTCGGTGCTGACAGATCTGGACATCACTACTTTTGTGTACGTAAAGTCGGTGCTGACAGATCAGGACATCGCCACTTTTGTGTACGTGAAGTCGGTACTTTGTGAACGTGAAGTCAGTGCTGACAGATCTGGACATGAATTGCATGTGATTTAGCCAGGTAACGTATTGATTGTACACCTGTAACTCTCCTGGTGGTCGCCGGCGACTACCTGACTGGTTGATACGTCTATCCTCCCACTACAGGCCGTATCACCGAGACTAAGCCAATCAATGTCTTAGATAATAAAACGTGCCCTTTATTAAGTGTTTCTTTGTATAAACAACAAGTGTTAAGCCACCAATCTTTGGCATATAAAACTTTCCCCTGTGGTCCTTTAAAAACTGCAGGTAACCTTTCATTCATTTTCACATTACATAACGCTAATCTTTCTTTAATGATTCAATGGAAACATTTGAGGTAGGCAGACTTCCTATAACATACATATCTGTTCTATATGAAATTGATGTTAGCATTCAGTTATAAAATACAGGTAAAAATAACTTCAAGATTACATTTCAAACAAGGTGTGATTAGGATTTGCAAATAAAATGCAACTAATAAATTCCCCATCGACTGGTCAATATTTACATCAAATTTAACATTCCCACTCCCCGTGCCTGGTCAATATTTACGCGGCCACAAATCATAAACGCAGCGTTATCAGCCCCCTGCCTCAGCCTCCATCAATAAGAAAACACTAGCATTACCTGACAGACTTAGGTTAGCATCTCCGATCATTTACAAACGCCCCCATCCATTTTTTAACTCATTCACCCCTGACTTTTTTAAATGAACTATTCCAACTTTTGAATTGGAAGAGTTCAAATGTGTCTTCCGAGGTGAATGGGTTGAAGTTAATTTCTACCTACATACTGGATTTACGATATTTCTTTATAATTTCTGAACTGATTTACCCCTGAAATTTCATAAATTTCATAGCCTAAGGCAATGGGCTAGTTTAATACTCATTTTAGAAATATCAAATGTTTTTTCCAGTCTTCCATTTTTTTAAAAATTTTTTTTACTAATATTTTGTGTTTTTCCACTTATTTTTCCATTTTTTCATCTATATCATGGTTTTAGTGATTCCACTAGGCCGACAACAGGGAAAAATATTCCTATCAGGACTAGTTAGTGCCCTATTTTATCACAGACCTACTGTCAACTTTCTGAAATATCCACAGTATTACATAATATATATTTTTCAATACCATTTATGAAGTAGCACTTGTGATGATGGACATCGTTACAGTGCTGGGTTCTACAGATCGTTCGTTAAGAATCTTACACAGGTAATTAGAGGTCCTTAGGGTTAAGTAATACTTGTAACCTGAGTGGAGGTTCATTGCACAGTGAGAGCTGTGCTGGAGTTGTAACGCGACGTACTGAGACCTACCCTGTAGGTTCATCTTGGTCAGCTATGCTTTATCTTCCATGCAAGTTACATGATTCGTTTTATCTAGTTTTATAGCCAAATCCCCAAAATGAAGAATGCACGATATTCATTGATCAATCTCTGATCAGTTTGTATGGGACTTTTTCCACTATATGGTTTAAAAATATTGGTCCAAACATGTTAAATTTCAGTATGTTCAGAAATTCTATTGGTACAGGACCCAGGACATGTAGATCAATCACCAATTTTTATAATATCTCCAAACTTCCAATAAAAATAATGCTATAATTTCCCAATTCATCAGTAAAAAGACTGTAGTAAAATTAAGGTAGGAAAAACATGGCACCAATAGCCAATCTCGAACTCCTAAAAATATCATTTTAACGTAAACTTTTACAGTAGTTTACCCCTTCCTCCAGCTTTACATGTAAATGTGAGTGCACATGTACCATATTTACACAGGTGTACCGTTACCATATATCTTATATATGCATTTGATTTTAATTTTTATGTTATACTTGTTTTATAATGAAAACTTCTGTTACACTACCTAAGATATTCCTGCATTTGTGTTTTGTGACGGCCTGTCACAGTATACAGTTGTTAGCATGGGCCAACCTAGACTGACCCCTGTCTCTAGAATATTGAATCATTTTGAAAAATATTAACTCAAAAATAATTTTGATCACTTGTTCGTCTGATTCTAAGCTCCGAAACTAGGGGGGGATAAGCTAGTAGTAAACCCTTCTACATTTACAAAACAGTATACCAACAAGACCACACACAATATTATAATACACTTAGTGTCACTCACAAACATCACTGCTACTGACCCATATAATGATCCCCAACCCATTCACCCCTTAAGTCGCATTTGAACCTTACCAAATCCAAGTCTGGGCAAGTCCAGTTGAAAATGTAGGGGTGAATGAGTTAAACCAAAATGTATTCTCACTTACACCACACGAGTGTTCCGTCCCTATTCTGAGGAGCACACGAGTGTTCCGTCCCTGTTCTGAGGAGCTAACAGATGCTGGTCGTTTGGACTTGATTAATGATCCCAGTAACCTGTAACACGTCTCAAGATGTTTTTTTCAAGCTGGTGGTTGGGTTAACTTGAACCACATGTGGATTGTTTATAACACACTAGAAATCTGACGGTCACGTTGACCTCAAAAATTGCAGGAGAGATGTAGAGTTAGTGTGTGTTACTTTAAATCCTCCCTTATAACCTATGTCAGTTCCTCCCTCCATTAACCCGAATTGACCGTAGCTGTACTCCATTACCCTTAAAATCTGGAATGGCCAACACAGCATTTTTTTAAACTGGTGAAATTTTTTTTTTACACCAACTACAGATATTGTGATTCTTATTATTTCAAAAAGTTTTCCCTTTTTATTTTTTTCTTAAAGTTGAACTTTCATATCAAATCAATACTTTGTTTTTAAGCATGCATAAATATTTTTAGTCTATGCAAGCTGTTTCAAATGCCTTCTACATAAAATATCAATGTACTTTTACATTGTGGCTGACCTACATGCCCCCTGACCTTTCACCTGAAGGTGCACTATAACACAAAATGTCCTCAGTGACCCCGTAGAGAAGATTTACCCAGCATTCTTACACCACAACATTTTCTCCACCTCGGAGAGATAAGAACCTAGACATCCCAGCTCTAACCTTCGACCTCACTCCCAAGTTTTCTGCAGTGTTGTTAGGAAAAGTCCCAGATGCCCCCAGGGGTTTTAGGAAATGCATACTTGTACAAGCAATAGGCTGCCTGTGCATATTGGATAAGCTTTTTGTAGCAGCTTTCCCCGGCAGCATTCCAGACCTAGCCTTACTTGCACTTTGGCAATTATGGTGGAGCATTATGCCATTCAATACTAGTGATCTACCAACTGGAATTTACCAGGCGCCCAAACTGACGTACTGTATACATACATCCACATTCATCACTGACCTGGACAGGGTCAAGGGTCCAAGAGTCGGAGCAAATGTTACCCGGCTGTTTATGTACCGCCAAAGTGTTTCATACATAGTCTGAAGATTTTGAACGAGCTGAATTTTAAATGACAAATGTCCCGTGTCCACAGTGAGATGGGTCCAGGAGGACAGGGTTTCGGGGTTGAGAATTGCAGCCAAGTGTTTGTTTTTATGGCTATGTATCCCCGAAGTGTTGTAAAACATATTTTGATGATTTCGCATGCAAAAACTTTCAGCTATTGAACACTTCATTTCGACAAATGTCTTTCAGACATGCAAAAGTCATATCCAAAATTCTTTCTACAGTAATTACTGAATATGTTTACCAATGCATATAGGACAATTCCTCTTTGCACAATATGAAGGAGGAGGAAAGTCTGAGATAGCGAGGTGTAGCTTACATTATCATAAAGAGAAAATCGCAGTTCAGCTTTTCAGACTGACAAGAAACTCTGTCTGCTTTGGAACTATCCATCTGTTTTTTTCTTTCTTACCAGGCTTTTTATCAGACACGACAAACAAATATCATGACCTATTTGACATATTTGGTCAAATATCTCTGGGCGGGGCGGGGCGGGGCGGG
>NW_018404063.1:226336-264972 GCF_002113885.1 Mizuhopecten yessoensis
GCGGGGCGGGGCGGGGTGTACAGACAGAAAATCAGGACTTAACAGAATACATCAAATGTCTCACATTCTAGCATAGTAGATCAGTAACAGACATTGGGGGGTGGGGTGGGGTGTGTGTGTGTGTGTATGTGTGTGTGTTGTTATATGGAAATTTATCAATTTAAAATGAATTTTGATGAAGTTGTAATTCTGATTACAAGGCCACATGCATGGAAAATCATCTTGAAAATTTTCCAACTTCCAAAGAAAACTGAAAGTCATAAATTTACAGTCAGTCAGGATGGGCATATAAATAGAATGAAATGTTTTACGAGTTGTATGGAATTATAATATCATACTTGGTAATTGGTACAGGCATACATCTTCTTCCACATGCTTCCATCAGATTATAGTATAAGACAACACTCACTGTCACAGCCTTCTCGGGCTAGCTGTTGTGTCGACAACAATTTATCGGCCCATAGTGTACATGGTGGTCGGTACTTATTTCTCAATGTTGCGAGGTGGTTTTGTGTCATGCACGAGGCTTACAAGACCAGCTTAGAGAATGAGGTCCAATATTGTGACGGAGGGTGGGAGGTGATTATGCCTCCCACCCTCAAATTGTAAAACTACGATTGCGGTATCAGGGACAGCGACACAGACAGTGTTTGACAAGAAATGGTTTTTGAGATGGTTCGAGTTGAAAAGACAGGCTCGGTAAAGACTTTGTGAGAAAATGGATCATATGATGGTTGGAGGGGAAGGGACTTTGGATGGACAGGGTTTGACAGTGGAATAGGTTTTTAACTCATTCACCCCTGAAATGTCATAATGAACTATTCCAACTTTTGAATAGGAAGATTTCAAATGTGTCTCCAGGGGTGAACGAGTTAAGATGGTTGGAGTAGAAATGATTCTGGGCTGAAAGGGATGGACCAAGAAAAGGGATTTTACGAAAAATGTGATAAATGTGTTGGAAGGGATCCAGGGTTCGAGTATGAGATGGTTGTAGAAGAAAAGACTCAGGGTTGAGGGGAATAGACTGAGGAAAGGGATTTAATGATAAATATGATAACTGGGGTAGAAGGGATCTTAAGGGACCCAGGGTTTGAGTATGAGATGCTTGCGAAAGAAAAGTGTCTGGGAGGAGATGGTTACCCAGTGGAAAAGGATCATAAGGGTAAGGGTATACAGACTTGGAGTAGAGAAAGAAGAATACAAATATAGGATGACTATGATAAAAAGAACTCAGGATGGCCATTGGAAAAGGATTACAAATTGACTGGGGTAAAATATTTTCTTTTTTGCTTGCGTTGCATAAATCTCTGATATGTAAGCATGTTTTATTTTGTTGATGTTGGCTACTTTTTGAGGGATGAATTACAATGAGCTTCGTCTGGGCACTCCCTGCACGGCCGTATACATCATGTGCTGACCAGTCCGTATTGATCGGGACTAAGACAAGGAACTGCGTCTTACCCGGCGCAACCGTCCCGCCTGCTGTGTACATGACAAAGTTTGAGAAATTCATAATAACATAGATCTGTTTGCCAGCCTGGCGTCAGACAGTGAACCAAAGTCGATTCCATTAGGCGGGGATTGACATACAGATGTACACAATCGCACTAACACAGGCTCGTACGCCACTGCAGGTGTCGCAGTACAATGTATTTATCAGGCCATTCCAAAGTTAAAACGTGCCAGAATACAACAAAATGTAACACTTTGCAAAGAATTTTACAACATTAATTAAAACGGTACTGGGACAGGTGTTTAAAAAGGTAAGGGTTTGATCGGGCAAATACGTTGCCAATATGAATGGAAATTCCATGGATACATGTGTTCAGTGTTAGGGTCATGGATAGAGAAATGTCTCCACAAGTTTTGTAGGGACAGTGTTTTCCCCCTTATTAGTTTGGGATGGGGACTTTTGGCAGTTCTCACTGTGGCAAGAAAATATACCAATTAGAAAGGAAACTATTCAGGAGTAAACCGCAAATTTTGTGAATTAGGCATAAATATGAAATAGATTCAATTGGTAATTGGGCACATTATCAGCCAAAGGAAGTCCCCAGAAAAAGCACTGAGGACCCAGCAACGGTGACAATGCCTGAATGGGCAGGGATGTACTGTGGGGAAAGGAAAACGAATCAACTGTTTGTGTGGGGACACAGTAAAATATTAGCCATAGGGGTAGGGATAGCCAATTGTATAATATTTAATGAGATAATCACTATCTAGGGCATAGTTTTTCATTCTTCAGGATTGTGTGTGAATTTGGACAGACAGTTATGTGTATTTAGAAGGGCTGTCAACATTTTGTAAAGGATGCCAATGAGAGGACATGTATTTTGTATTCTGTTTGTGTGGAGTGTGTTCTAAGCAAGGAAGAGCAAGAACTCAAACCCTACTAGCGGGGGATTTATGTACAATTTTTTGAATATCCGACATATTCCGGTATTCTGATGTCCCAGCAGTGGGGAACAGCGAACACACTAATTAGGTTGTAAACATGTTCTAATGTTTACAACCAGACTTCAGTGTGATGTCGGTCATGAACACGAAATATTTGGATGTCTTGAGACATATATGTAAACAGTTAAAATAAATACGTAAACCAAGTAATCCTCCGACGAAATTCGATATCTATAAATAAATATTAATATCCTCGTCTGATATTGGATTGAACTTTTAGAATAAATATTCCCATCTGACTGACGTCTGATACAAACACTTTTAAATATTCTCGTCCATTGTCAGGTATGAACTCTTTTGAAATATATAAACATCACTGAACATGTAGTACCCTCATTTTATGTTGGAAATCAACATCAAATATGTGATATCCTGGTGCGACGAGGTCAGATGTAAACACTAAACATACTCGTGATGTCCTTCTGCCAATGTAAACACAAAAACGCAATAACACTTCCCTTCGCGTACAACGCTGGACATTAAAACACATCCCATGCCTGATGTAGGCCGTGAACATTATATAAGCATCTGACGTAATCACGAAAAACAAAGAAAGATATTCTTACGTTTGAGTCGCATCGTCTGTTTGTAGTACTCCTGCTCCTGTTTTAACCAGTGTCCACGGTTGTTTAACAGTCGATCGTCCACCACACCAGAATCCATGTCCTCTAAGTTACGATTTTCTTGTCCCTCGTGAACCATGGGCACGGATTGTGTTTCTACCCGGGTATACGGATATATACGAATAATAACAAGCTGTAGTTGAGGTATGTAAATCCAAATGTCTGGGGCGATTCTCTTTTTTAAATGTATCCCAGAAATGGTCTGTTTGAAGGGAATTCACAATGTTTTTCTTGTTCTAATTTTATAATCTTTTCCAGGTTTGTATTCTACAAATTTAATTTTACGTCACTATAAAATCCACAGGTTCATTGACCATCCACGAAAATCATCATTAGTATTGCACAAATCCACAAAGTTAATTTTCGAAAAATAACCAGGGTTTTGAATATCCACATTACAGTAACAAATACCAATAATAACACAAATACGTTGATTGAAAATCACATTTCCTGTTGAGGCGATAACAGATAACAAAGAGTTCAACAGGCTCAGAATATAGTCATTGCAGATATCCCCACGAAACACGACCCTACTTAACAACAAAATAAACTCTACAACAAAACAACGACAAATCTGTCAGTTCTATATATATATATATTGCACGTTCTACACCAGGTTTAAAAACTTGTATAATGGGTTGTCCAGTTTTCATTCATATCATGACAGTAGAAAACTGTTTTGGCCCAATTCTTTATTGTTCATTTATGTGGCAAGTGTTTGGGCTAAAAGATTTGACAACAGTCGATAGTACATTTTAAGAATTTGGGATAACAAGCACCTACCAAAGACTGGGAGTCACCACAATTTCCATGTGTCACGAAACTTATGTTATATCCATGCACTCATGTCAAACATCCTGAACCTCACCCACAAGATATTCACAAACAGTCTAGGAAGCGACTAGTCTAATGATGTCCAGGCTCCGATCAGCTGTTAATGATGGCCAGCGACACAGCTGATTCCACTCAGCAGTCAGCTGATTGATAATTAACACCAGTCGAGATTTCGAAATCCAGAGCCTGTATGGGTTTTTGACAACTGACCAGACGCTCTAGATGGACATCACAGGTCCTGTGGACTGACGTGACCTTTGTACTACTGTACATTGGAGCACAACTCCCTCCAGCCATACATACGCGAAAACTGGTCGCTCAACTGAGAAACACTGTCCAGGGGCTTTTCCTCTTCTCAAAACTTTTATATAATCCACCTCTTGACTTCGTAGGTATGGGAGGAAATCTATCCCGAGAGAAAATATCTTGCCTGTCCCATTCCTGGTATGAGGTGGTCAGTGTAAGTGATGGGTGCGAGTGGTCAGATGTCCAGATGACCAGCCCAGGTGAAATCCTACATGGTAGACAGACAGTCCCTATCACAAAGTAGGGCACATACATATAGTGTACATAAAGCTAACATCCTTACTGGGCGGATCATACGCCTTCTAGCCTCCACTCGACTAGCTTCCACACAAGCATGCAGCCTGACAACTGTCTAACACAGCCTCTATAATTGGCTCATGGATGCAATGTGCCTCTGGGCTTTATTTATAATCCACCAATCAAATTTAACCTTACATCTGGGTCACGGTATTATGTTGACTGTCTGGTCAATATGTAATGAAGTCTACATACATACAGTGTGGGGCCCCCCAGGGGGGCTTTGTCACTGAATGACACGCTTTCACACCTTTTTGTGACCAATTAATCATTTACATAAGATTATACACATGTAGAACTTAGAAGAGTGGGGGACTACTCAGTGGCGGGTATGCTGACAACTACAGACACTTAGACGTATAGGACCAGCCCTCCTGTGCTGTCCTATATATACTCTCTAGGTGGCAGACAGCAGAGTGGGACCATGTAAACAAGTAGAGTTATCTCCTACATAAAACTCCTAACATTTATTCCTTTTATTTCTATTATTAATGTATGATAAATATATCTATATATAATAATTCATGCTGGGTTAAAAAAAAATAGACATGTGTCTTTATGTATACATGGAAAATCCTTGAATTTTAGAGCAGTGGGCCATTTTCAGCAATTTTTAGTCAATATCTAAATTAAGTGGGGCCATTCTATGTTAAATTAAAAGAAAACTGAAACATGGAGGGGTCAATTTCAGTTTTGAGGGGTCAATGGCCCCCCCTCCTGGATTATCCCTGTAATCATATAATCAAAATATTAAATATGTTCTCCCAATAATAATATAATATATTATAAAGAATGGAAAACTCTTATGAAATTTATTGAATTATTTTCTAACTTTTAAAAAAATCAAAAAGAAATCACACAAAATTATTTTTTGAATAATTTCAAAAGAAATAAAGCACAATCAAAACTTGCGCTTTTCATTTTCCTTTGATGAATTTTTAAACATTATAATACAAATTAACCAGTTAACTTGTGATGGTACCCCTTGTTGTACCCCTAAGGGGTAACATATCATATCAAGTCAGCTGATTGTTACCTACAGATCTACATACTAAGATATGTGTGGTATGGGAGTCGAGGGACCGAAATAACACAGGGAGGATGTGCCGTACAGTCCTCTCTATCAAAGATCAACATCAGCTGGAAGTGAAAGGGAGGGTCAGAACTCTTTATCACCTGCACAGGAAATGTTTTCTCTGTTCAGGTATGGCCTAACCAATTATAAAACCATTAGAGACTTCTTTAAATAATCTTTCACATAGTTTATTTTTAGTTTTTTTTTACCTCTCATTTTTTTTCTTTTTCTTTATAGAATAAGAATTACTCAGATGTAACTAAAATTACGAACAGCTAACAACAATAGAAGTTTTCTTGTTTTAAAGTACATTATTTAAGAATATTTTTCATTTAAGACTCACATTTTTTTTTAATTACCCAGGTACTGAAAATATTCTTCCTTCAAATTTAGCTGCAATTAATTTTCTCTTATGACCAGCCTCTAACCTTGTTGAATGCTTTCCTTCTTGACACCAAAAAATATTGTTGGAAAAAGAAAACGATCTACAACACCTCCCCAATAAAACATAAATACCACTTTTCTTTGTTTCCACTATTCTATTCAATTAATTATACATGATTTCAATAAGTAAATGAACAAGTTTTGAAAACAAATAAAATCTATATTTTCCCCAACACTTCATCATATATATGTCATCTGAGATAGAAATCAACGAAAAATCAATTCCAACAACAGTTTCAATTTTCAAATTTTATAACAATTACAAAACTGGTGCTTTTTTTTTTTTTTTTTTGGTTGGGGGTGCTGACTGTGTGTGTGTGTGTGTGTGTGTGGGGGGGGGGGGGGGGGGGCTGGGGGTGACACAGGCAAAGTTCAAAATGGAAAGGAAAGCCTGGAGGGAAAAACTGATTAGTTCATTCAAAATGATTTTGTTTTCATTTTTTGTCTACACTATGAAATGTGGCAGAATTAACCTTACCTTATAAAATATCTTTCCTGATACAAATTTAAATGTCAAACCAAAAGTTCTATCTCAGACTTAATCTGGAAAAACTTGAAAAGGAAAGAGAAGAAAAAAAAAATATACAATTTTTTTTTAGAGTGGACAACCTTACAAGTCTAATTTCGTATACATACCTTGCCTAAATATTAACTCACAATAATGAATCATTGGGTTTTTTCCCCACAGAAGATAAATATTTGTTTTAATATATTAAAACTGCTTAAAATAATAAAATAATATCCTGTTTTCCCGACATATGGTATTAAGAGACACCGGTTCAATCATTGTACAATCTTACAGGGAGGGACTTGGTGTAAAACACACCACATAGAGAGAATGAACAGAAAATAGCATTGCAGATTTTATCGTGTCCCAAAGACACACGATGTCAACTCCTCAAAAGGATCAGTAAAAAAAAAGGGTATGACAACCAATGAACACAGACAATCCCCGGCATTGTTTCGTTTACTGACAGACAATCCCCAGCATTGTTTCGTTTACTGACAGACACTGTTGCTTTTTGGAAGAGATCATCCCTTCTGGTTGACATAGCACTAAAAGACTAACATCTAGCGATTCCTTTCAGGGTTGTGATTTATTGCCCCTAAGAAACACACCAGGACAGCGAGAGATTTTCGAGAATTTCAGGAGGAACCGTCTACAAGCTGGCACTATAAAGCTCACAGGCCGAAAGTTTGAAGATTTTTTAAGACATTGAATGCCACAACTGTGGTATGAAGATAAATCACAACAGATTTTATGATCCTTGATTGACGATAGTTTTTGCCGTCTATAAAAGTTACACAAAGTTAAGGCATTTGTGGATTACTAGACATTTAATGTAGCTTCATGATGATCACACATCTACAGTATTGCAGAGTTTATTTCAGAGAAAAAAAAATCAAACTTATTTTTTTTTCTCTCATTTCATATAAAAACCAACAGTAACTGCTTTATTTTCTTTCCTGAACAAGAGGCCCAAAGGACCAGTATCAGTCACCTACCATTTGTTTCACATATGACATTTAAATATGGTCAAAGTCAAGTTTATTAGACTAAATGTTGATTTTTGTTGGATTTTTTTTTTATACACTACATGGCAAACTTTACGAATCTTAGTTGGAAGAATTATTTTACTAGACAGGCTTTCAAAGTCGATCGGTCTAGGCCATTCATTCATATCGCATGCAATAGGCCTTCAGCAAATTTGACAACTGTGAACATAAAAGTGGGTCAAGGTCATTAATTTGAGCAAGCTTGATCAGGTTGATGGTCCTAAGAAGTAATTTTTAAGGTTTTAACACGTTTGACTGCTGTGACTTCAAAATTGGGTCAAGGTCATTATTTAAAACAATCTATACAACTTTTCATCCCAACATGCTATTAGCTAAAAATCATCATAATGTCATTCATTCATTTATAATATTCCCCACTATATATATAGAGGCCCCAAACAAATTTTGACAATTATGTACCTGAAAGTGGGTCAAGGTCATTTATCTGAACAAACCTGATAGTCCTTCATCCCAGCATGCTATTTGGTTATTCAGAAAGAAGTAATTTTTAATGTTTTAATGCATTTGACTCCTGTGACCTCAAAATTGGGTCAAGGTCATTAATTTTAACAGACTTGATTAACTCTTCATTCCAACATGCTATTGGCTAGATATCATCATTCTTTAACCCAAGGCCTCTTGTATTTGGTTATTAAGATGACTTTTAAAGGTTCTAACAAATTTGACCCCTGTGACATGGAAAGAGTGTCAAACTCATTCACTTAGAGACACTTTATTGCCCTTCATCCCAGAATTCCATTGACCAAATATCATCATACATCACCACAAGCCATTAATTTATGCAGAATTTTCATAATGCAACAGGAAGCAACATTATTTTTTAGGTCTTAACATTTTCTTGTATTTTCAATATTTTCTTTCATGTTTTTCCAATATTGGAAACAGGGAAAGGTTGCAAACAGTGATTCACATTTGGGGCCAAAATTCTGTCCCGGCTTCCCATAGTTAAAGCTCAAAAATCAGTACATATATTTTCCTCAAAATTTATTTCTTGGAAAATAATAAGTGTGTTCTGTATGACCTGAAATAATGCTTTGACAATGTTCTGATCGTAGCATTTTGTCAGAACGCGCATGATGTTTTTCTCAATTTTGTGAAAATACAGCAATATTTTCTCAATACGAAAGGCATAGACCCCTGGTGAGATTTAAAGACAGTCGAGAAGTCACTGGCATCATTATTTCAGTAAATTTTCGTATACCTAATACATACATTACATTCATAACCCTTTCAACACCTTAGACCATAATGGGCTCATCCAGATCAATTTATGGTAGAGGTTATTAAAGTTACATAGGGGTGAAAGGGTTAATGTTCACTGCCCTGTTATTTGCCTTACCAATAACATCAATCACATTTTTTATTGATAATTATAACAACGGTAAAATTCTGTACAAATACATTTTCCACGGCTATCATTTATTACTCAGTGTTCATACTTCAATGTAGGTTAAGAAACCTCTGGTATCACAATTTCAGAATCTTTTTGCAACATTTTGATACTGTGTTGACTTTTGTCATCACTAATGGTGTGGTTTAATATATATTTTTCCATCGATATGTGTTACATTTGTACCACCAAAAAGATGGATTACAGAGCTTTCTGAAGAAAACAGCGACTGCAGTAACTAAAACCAATGTTGAAACTTCCAATAGCACACAGCATGGCCACTGATCTTATGTTTCTTATTGGTTTTGTTCTAAATTCAGTCAAAACATGGGAATTTCAAAATATGAAAAAGGGGATTGCAACATATTGCATGAATCCCCGCCGCTAAATTATAGCCTCAACTCACAGAATCACAAATCAATTATAACCCACTTACATAATACTCAACCTTCCCATGATAGACACGCATACCAAGATTGATCTCAGGAGAAAAATTATTGGTGATTATATGCATGCTCCAGACAAGCAGTATCTCAGATTTTGTACTTTTAGTAAGGTCAATGGTCAAAATGTAGGTCACAGTGATCTACAATTGTATGTGACACTGCGCCTTCCAAAGATAAACCATCAATGACAGTCTACCAAGTTTGATGAACCAAGGTGAAAATAATGTAGGCATGCATGTAAATGCTTCAAATTCAAACAAGTGGTATTTCACATACTTTTCATTTTTAATTAAGGTCAAATTGTAAGCCGAAATGAAATGTTTTTCATATGACACTTCGCAGCATACCAAATAATGTAGGAGATATATATGTTCCGATCAACATCTCAGACAGACAGAGGACCATTTCCAACGCCAGCGATGGGTTGCGGGACAAAAGGTCTTCACTAACAGTTAATGTTCCCCCCCAAAGAAAGGCATAAAATGGTTTTGGGTCGACACAAAAACAAAGGGTTTGTCAATTTGCAGGAAACCAACATGTATTTTGTTTTGATTTTGGTGATTAGTCTTAAAAATATGGATTGATTCAGAAAAACGTAAAAGGCAATTCAGGGCTCTATTGCCTATCATTTTAGTCAGTTAAATTGACTCATTCCCCATTAAAATTATGCCCCAATTTGTCCAGATAAATTCGGAATGACTCTGGTTGATAATGTACAAGTCGTTGTAAATTATATGGAGAGCTGTCATAGTAAATACAACCTACAGTTATGGTACTTACCTGTTGTGAAATGATGCAGGATTGGCAAATATTGGCCATATCTGTGGATAAATCCACCTATTTCAACCGACCAACCATGAAGGCTCTAATAAAGCTTCATACAACTTCCAAAAAACATTACTTTACCGGTGTTTTCATCTGTAAAGGTCTAGTCAAGGTCAACCAATTTATGAATGAAGTTTTTTTCCACAAACAAACACGAGTTCTTGTGACGATATATTGGAACAGCAGATGATTGCAAGAAAAACTTGACTGAACTTCAGACATCAATTTGAGCAATTTATAATAAGATGAAAGTGAGGACAGGAGGCAATGAAGATAATGGTGTTGCTGATGAAAAGGACACCCACCACTAGGGAATAGATTTACCTCAATCTACTCAATTTTTTATTAATCAATTAGACTTTTCGGTGATATTAGCAGACTTCTGTTATGTTATGAGTAGTTCTGTTGGATAGAGAGACGTTCCCTAGCATTATGAGAAATTTCGATGATATAAACACAAGTTCGGTACAGCTTGTTTACATATGGGCTTGCACCCTTACCTCCGACAAAGATACATGGACAGATCAACTTTCTGCAAATTTTTTAAGGGAATTCTGAAGCAGTGACAATTCTTGATGAAATCAAGTATGAAACAAATTTCTTTCAATATATCTGAAGAGTGTGAATATTATCTTTCTGTCATTTTGAGTAATTGCAAAATTATATTAAGTAGTATGTAAGTCATTTTTGAAGTGGTAGCACAATTTAATAATGGTTCCATTTCAAAATATCATCCAAATTTTCCTAAATTTTGTTGATAATTTTGCCAATTTGGAACCCAGGACGGTCAAATTCCAAAATTACCCCTGATAAGTGATAACACCTGTAATGCAGTGACATTTTCAGTTTTTCCCAGGTTAAAGTATCCTGCTAAAGACAATGAGAAACCTGACAATAATGACAGAATACCTAGTGACAAATCTTCTTGATAATACGATAAATAAACCTTTTGATTTTATAAATTATAGTATATAATACCATTGTCAATAAAAACTATATGTTGTTTCACATCAGATTAAAGGCAGTAACTCAGCTATTCTTTAACCCGACATTATGTCTTCCTTTTTCGATACATTTGGATTTTTTATCTTAAGATAATACATTAAACAGTATTTGTCATTTACAATATAAAAGTTAACAATGTAAAAATACAAACTTCCTTGCAAACAATATTTTTAGTTATAAAAGAAACTGCCAGAGACGGTTTAAAATTGACATTGATCAGCAAGTATAATTTATACTATAAATTTATATCAAAATGTGAAATGAGAAAAAGCAATGCTGGTTTCATATTGTTTGAAGATATGATAATTCCATTCATACAAAACAAATCAAATACATGCATACTCATTATAATGACACATATTCACGTAGCCATAGAATTATTTACGTACGATGAAGTCACCTATGTGTCATTGTTGATGATGTTGAGTCTATCCTGACCTTGTTTTGCACCTATACGCATGTAGTTACCTCCCTTTAACTCTATAAAATGACCGCGTGACAAGGTACCACATGAAAACTTCCGCTATCCCCAGTGGCGGATAAAACAAATTTCTAAATAATTAACGATATCAATATGAACAATCCGACTCAAAGTACCGACACTGACATAACACCCCATTCAATTGTAATGATTGGAACAAATATGTGATCACTGAACACTCGAAATAAATCTGAATTGTCAAACATGTCTGGCTGATTATTCTGGGAACAGTTCAAAACATGTCTGAACCAAAACATTACGGAGACATGTGCTTGAATATGCGATGTTCCGTTAAAAATCTCATGAGGAAATCTTATTTTGGAATAAAGGATAATGAATATTACGAATAAGATAAATTTCCAGTACATATTAAGATTAAAAACATGTAAATAGAGAAACATTATCGAGCATTCATCCATCCCTGATGAAGACAGAATGAATGAATGAAACGCGTAACGATCGTAAACAAATGGTGGAAAACCATGCTTGTGTCACAATTCATGTATATTGATCAATTTGGTACTTACTGTGTAAATACGGACTCCGTGGTGGCAATTAATTGATGCGTGATATCACAATATATTACGTGTAAAACACCTTCACAGTCCACAAGTCAGACTTGACCTCCCTCGACGATCCAGGCAACACAAAATGGCGCGCAAACGGGAGATTTGAAAATGGTGCGTTATAAAGGAATTTATTTTCATTTCCCATTCACCTGAACAGAAGTCTATCCATCACAGGAATATTCGAGTACGCAAATGGAAAATTAATTCATTTTCGATCAATACTTTGTCTGAGACAACCGTCGGTAATCTTCGTATCCAACATGGCGGACCGTCGGCGAAACAGCGAATCGCGTGGTTATTTTTAGCTGACCTCTGATTTACACATCAGTTGCTATAGTGACGTCAAAACGTGGAGGTTCGTTTGGGGAAAACAGTGCCCGTTTGGACATGAATCGACGCGTGTTTAATTAAGTGTTCCATCTAAATCAATATTTAAAGGTAGCAAGTGAATGGAATATATTTTATGACTATGAAATGCATTGATTTATTCTGTGTTGCCGTAGGCTCTGGATTAAACACCTGTCCTAAATTCCCCATAATGTTCAAAAAGTCAGCATCAGAATCGATGGGTCCTACCCAATATCGATATTACAAGATTCTCAGCATCAAAAATGACGAAATTTTATTATCAGTTGCAATGCAAATTATGTTTATATAAAACATTAAATGAAATTTAGCATAAACCTAACAAAAAAATCAAAAAATTAGTTTTAGAAGATTTTAAATCATCGATTTTAAGGCATCTTAATGGTTTTGGTATTTATGTTATTTGTCATAACAGGGCAAAATAAATTAAAAAACTTGCATTATAGAAATTATCGTTAAGTTTTTTTCTTTTCAATTGTCATGCAATAATGTCATTTGACAATCAGGAAGTCGAGTTGGTACATTGGTGACTTTTGCTGGAAAAAAATGTTGGTTAAATATAGTTATCAACTCGTTGGGATAATTTTCTAATTTTTCTTTAATTAGTTTTAATCTCTCCTATTTTGAGCAAAATATTGATTCTGTTAGAAGAAATAAAATTTACAAGGGAGAAATATGAGATCCATACATACATACATACATTCTGATGACCATGTAAATTGAATTAAGCTTAATTAGCCATGATTCTTCATTCGATATTGTTTGGTCATCTCTTCTTTTTTTTTGAGAAATAAAATAAAATTATAAGTTCTCAGGGAGATTGCTTTTTATTAATTGTTTTTTTTCTCACAATACTAACAAGCATTATGATCACACAACCTACATTTCAAGTCTCCATATTTTATGTCCGCATTTTCCCTTATTTTTTCCATTGGAGAAATATGGAGAAAATGATTTCCACATTTTATTTTCACAGAGAATGAATGGACAAAATACTGAGAAAATATGGAGAAACTGGACTAAAAGCCAAATTAAAAAAATCATAATATAGCAAAAAAATACCAGAATACTGCTGATAATTGAATATATATAGCATCTCCGATCAGCTTAGAATCCTGGATCTATGATAGGTCATATTTTCAATTCAAATTCTTTAATCATTCAGGTCAGTTTTTTTTTTGAAAGGATGAATTAGGAGCATAAATTTGAGAAGAAAATATCGGCATATATTCAGGTATTTGTGATAGATTCATACTCTAAATGGTAAAGTCAATTATGATGCATTCTAGTCTAACATTGCTCTGGTTTTAAGGTTTCAGTTGCCTTTGAAGTTAAGGATTAACTTAACTTAAGTTTTGTTTTTATCACATAATGTACTGTGTTATCCAGTGAATATACCCATGTCATTTTTTTCGCGTATTTGCCCATGTAATATGACCTATCAGCCCTCAAGTGATCGGCTGTAAGTTTCAATTGTTTCGATTGTGACGTCACAGACTTACGCATTGAAGTAAAAATGGCGTCTTTTTACATTTCAACGTTACATGAATAAAAGTTGTCGTTTTAACCGTATAAATGCCGCAAATCTTGATAATGTGATAAAAAGGATCTTACACACTTTTTCATTTCAGATGAAATTTATGAAACTTGTCACGAATTTTCATTTTAGCTCGCCAGAGGCTCTCTAAATTAAAAAATGCTTAGACTCGTTTCATAAATCTCATATGAAATGGAAACTTATGTAAGATCCTATTCATATAAAATCTAAGAGAAAAGAATAACTAAATATTTTGGAAAAAAAATTACTTGAAAATTTGTTACTGATCATAGCTTCATGTAAGCAAAACATTAGAAATAGGCATAAGAAGGTTGCCAATGTTAATGATAATATTGAAGAGTGAAAATTCATCAATTGACCAAAACAGAGAAATAAGGAATTATGGGTAAATGAGGATTCAAAATACACAAATAAATCATACACTGTTTATATCCAGTATTTGAAGTGTTTTTCACGGTCTGTGGATGGTAATTTTAAAATTCAAATCTTTGAAGCAGCTAGAAGTCATTAAATCGCCAGTTGGGTTAATAGTGTGTAAAGATATAAAGCAGTATGGAAATTTGGGATAAAAACATTAAAATTATGGATGAAAGTAAGTCAAGCTTCAGAGTCTTTTTAATTTTTACTGCATGTATCCGTATTCTTGAAACTGTTCTCATGCTCAATAATGATTTCTGTGCTCAAAAATGCAAGCCAACATTCTTGTAACTAGCTTGATTGAATCATATACGACAGTCAACTAGAGTACAGCAGGGCGGAACAAAATACGCCCGTCGAATGCCATATAGTGTTATATACTTTCTTACATTGAAATAAGATCTGCATCATTCTAAGAGTGGTTAGCTGACATGCTATAAAAAATGTAGAAGGAAATCTCCGGACAAAAAAATCAAATACTGAAATGAACAAAGGGCAATTACCTTTGCAAAAATCGTCGAATCAAAATTCTTTTAAGGGAGACACAACTTCATATCATGATTATAATGTACATACCAAGTTTCAAAGAGATCGGTCGAAAAATGTAGGAGGAGATTGCCGGACAAACAAAAGTTTAGGCCGGATGGACGGACAACCCTATACCATAATACTTCCGTCAAATTTGACGGGTGTATAAAAAGTCAAGTGTAAACATTGAAAACAGAAGTATTTTGCTGGAAGTCTATTCATAATTCTTCCACGTAGTAGGCAACATGTAAATTTTCATTAATTCATCATCGAAGCAAGGAATTATACACTTGAGCACAGAATCTGAGTTTGAGCATGAGAATGGATTCATGAATACGATTTATATGGTTCAGTTTTAAAAAGGTGACGTATCAAGTTCCAACATTGGTCTGAATATTAAGAACAGTTGTTTTTGATTGGTTTGTAATCCCTTAGCTAGTGATGAGGTTGCGGAGGGAGTATAGTGTTTCATAAGTGTGTAGGTTCACATTTTGTCAACACTGCTGTGACTTTAACGCGCACCATAAAATATGCTTGTTGCCAAATGCATTCATAGTACCGTATAGGCCGTCAAAATGCAGGTCAATCTACATCACAAATAATGTTCAAATGCTATACAAAGAAAAGAACATTCAAAGCGGGTTGCTACGATGGTAACTATGGTAGCTGTGGTTGCTGGGATAATATTTTTTTCACATACAACTTAATCTTGATATTACAATACAGATAGTGCATACTCATCTGTAAGTCTATACAATTTATGCAATTTTATGTGTCAATATAACTTTTGATGTATAATTTTTGTCCATTGCTGTCTACTTTTTTTTAATGGAAATATCTGCTGAGATCCTGCTGTAATGCCTGCTGATTTCCTGCTATAATATCTGCTGAGATCCTGCTGTAATGTCTGCTGAGATCCTACTGTAATGCCTGCTGATTTCCTGCTGTAATGCCTGCTGAGATCCTGCTGTAATGTCCACTAAGATCCTGTTGTAATGTCTGATGAGGTCCTGCTGTAATGTAGGCTGAGATCCTACTGTAATGCCGCTGATATCCTGCTGTATTGTCTACCGAGATCATGCTGTAAAGTCTGCTGAAATCCTTTTGTCATGTCTGCTGAAATCATGCTGTAATGTCTGTTGAGATCCTGCTGTAATGTCTTTTGAGATCCTGCTGTAATGTCTACTAAAACCCTGTTGTAATAACTAATATCCTGCTGTAATGCCTGCTGATTTCCTGCTGTAATGTCTGCTGAGATCCTACTGTAATGCCTGCTGATTTCCTGCTGTAATACCTGCTGAGATCCTGCTGTAATGTCCACTAAGATCCTGTTGTAATGTCTGATGAGGTCCTGCTGTAATGCAGGCTGAGATCCTACTGTAATGCCGCTGATATCCTGCTGTATTGTCTACCGAGATCATGCTGTAAAGTCTGCTGAAATCCTTTTGTCATGTCTGCTGAAATCATGCTGTAATATCTGTTGAGATCCTGCTGTAATGTCTTTTGAGATCCTGCTGTAATGTCTACTAAAACCCTGTTGTAATAACTGATATCCTGCTGTAATGCCTGCTGATTTCCTGCTGTAATGTCTGCTGAGATCCTGCTGTAATATCTACTAAAACCATGTTGTAATAATTGATATCCTGCTGTAATGCCTGCTGATTTCCTGCTGTAACGTCTGCTGAGATCCTGCTGTAATGTCTGCTGAGATCCTGCTGTAATGCCTGCTGATTTCCTGCTGTAACGTCTGCTGAGATCCTGCTGTAATGTCCACTAAGATCCTGCTGTAATGTCTACTAAAACCCTGTTGTAATAACTGATATCCTGCTGTAATGCCTGCTGATTTCCTGCTGTAATGTCTGATGAGGTCCTGCTGTAATGTCCACTAAGATCTTATTGTAATGTCTGATGAGGTCCTGCTGTATTGTCTGCTTATTTCCTGCTGTAATATCTACCGAGATCATGCTGTAGCGTCTATTGAAATCCTGCTGTAATAACTGTTATCCTGCTGTACTATCTGCTGAGATCCTGCTGTAGAAGCTGCTAAGCTAATTTAAATTGTTGATACGCTTCAAAGCTGCTGAATATTTATACCCACTTTAATTCTGCTGTAGGTACTACTAATTAATGTATTAACTTTTTATTAGGTTTAAAATACAGCACTGTTTTAGTGGAGTACGGCTGTTATTTAGCAATAGCCTGCCAAAATCTGCTGGAACTAAACTAAATCCGCTATTGTTCAAACCTGGAACTTGAAAAGCAATTCCTTTTCAGCGAGGAAGCACAGTATGATGTTGGAGTAGATTTGGTCCACGGGATTCAGGTTTTTGTACAGAAATGGAGATGGGACTACATTTTTTAAGATGTTACGTAGCCCTTTCACCCCTTTAGATCAAAATGGACTCATCCATATCAATGCATGGTAAAGTCTACTAAAGTTACATAGGGGTGAAAGGGTTAATAGTTATGAGTTATCAAGTCGCTCACTTTCACTCTCTGCACCCCTGGAATATGTCCTAATTGAAGGCACTGACTAGCTATTTGATTGGTTTCGATAAAACACTAAGGTTGAACCCTGTCCTTTGAAGATTGCAGAGAGTGATACCAGACATTCAAAGCCAGTTGATTTCAGTTATGCGACTGAAAGATTCTTTTGATGTACATCAAAGGAGCAAACTGGTCTTCTATTCTCATTCACAAGGTGATGCATACTGAGCCTGACATATTCCATGGGGGCGGTGCATAGAGTGAAAGTGACCATAAGCCCTGGCATATAGAGTATGTCGATTATGGGCATGATAAGCTAGTCTATAAGTTTATTAAATATAAGGCCAAGTATCTTTAATTTTGAAATATTCTCACCAGAGTCTACAGTACTAAATTAGTACCTTTTAGTCTAAGTATCGAGTCTGCATTACTTGGTGGTACCGTTTAAGTCTCATCTGTGTGTTTGAAGGAAAACTCATCCATAGCATCTAATTTGTCTGTAAGGTGTCAATTTATCTGATTTGTTGGCAGCACTTAATTTGTTATTGACATTTATATAAAAAAAAAAATGGCCGACCTTGATCCATCCATGACATCATTTGTCTGTGGCATTTAATTTTTCTTAGGTATAAGTACAATAATAATTCCAGGTTCTTATATACTGCTTTATCACAACCTAGTTTGTAGATCGTCTCGAAGCGGTTCATCCGTGGTTATAGGGCCTTTGCAACAAGCTAATACCTTTCTCAACTCCCTGGGGAGCATACAGCCAAAGCTGCCATTTTGGAGCTCACAGCTAGCATTCAACTATTCTAGCACTGCCCAACCACGTACTCATTTACAGCTGAGTAAACTTGAACAAGCGGAATAAAGTATCTTGCTCAAAGATACAACACAGTGCCGTGCCGTGACTCGAACCCGCAACACTTCGGTCACGAGCCCGGCGTCCTACCACTGGACCGTGTCTCTTTAATTATTTGGTAAGTTGATGTTGTTTGATTTGTAGATTGGTGAGTGACATTATTTGTCCCTGATATTTGCTTTCTTCAAGATTTTTTATGACATACCACGTAATATTTTTCTTTGATGTTTCATGGCTTCTCAATCTTTGTGACACAATTTTGTTAGTGACAACATTTGTCTGTAATTTTTCGATATCTTGGAGACTTGTAAGTAGCATTTGTCCTTAACATCGATTAGGTGTGATGCTTGACTCAAGACATTTGTCAGCCATTTCTTAATTGCAATATTTAATTTCATAGATTTGGCATTGATATTATTTGTGTGATACTTGCTTTCTCCAATACTTTTTCTATATGATGTTTGATGGCTTCTGTCTTTTGAGAAATGTTAATGACGTCTGTCCTTAATGTTAGTCATACATATGGTGCTTGAGATTTGCGAGATTCATCAGACATTATTTGTCTGCAGTATATGATTTCAAAGATTTGTCAGTGATGTTTACTTTCCCAGAGATTTTTTTTACATAATTTTCTTTGGCCTTTGATGGCTTTTCAATTTTTGTGACACAATTTTGTCAGTGATGTTTTTCATCAAAATTAAGTGATTTTTTTTGCTCATTTGCAAAACATTTTTGGAGGCTAAAATTGTATTTACCCCTATTTGCTTTTAACTTATTCACCCCTTAAATTTCATAATTAACTATTCCAACTTCCAACCTTTGAATTGGAAGAGTTAAAATGTGTCTTCAGGGGTGAATGAGATAAAGTAAGTTATTTTGCAGAAACTAGTGATGGATGGATGCTATCCACACTAAAATACATTCTGTCGGAAGTTTTTACTTAAGGATCCCTGTCACACTGCACATACATAGAGTAACCTCCCCTTAATTTCGTTTTTGATTTGATATAACTGTAGCAAAATTGGGCCAGATTACTTCCGTTAACCAGGAAGCTCAATAGGTTGGAGTGATAAAATAACATCCTTAAGCACAAAGGTTCGATTCCGGGGCTAGCCATCTGAATGTTTACGCTCGGAACACTGATGTTGATTATATTGTTATTTCGCATTTATTATTTTTCATAAAAGTCCCGAAAGGTATGTTTTTTCCCCAAGAAATTATTTATCAAAGCTATACTCATGACGAAAAAATAAGTTTCTAATGCGTATGCAATTTTCTGGCAGTGGTACGGTATTAGGAAATGAAAATTGGAAGTCCATGGTGGGCGATAACAGAGTAGAACAAGGGAAATAACTCTTTCAGATTTTGAAAAAGCTCCTTTTCAAATTATTTTTTTTCATTGTAGAAATTATTATTAATCCTAGTATGGTAAACACTTTCTTGTGAAGATATTATTGTTGTCACACATACTTGCTAACTCTCCCTATATTTGAGGAAGACTCCCGATTTTGGGCACTAAAATTGAACATTTTCAACCAGTGGATTTGCTAAACTATTCCTATTTTCAGAGATCTGATGATTTTCATGAAAATATATACATGCCAACTCTCTCACTGTAAATTCATGATGACCGTAAATAAATCCCTATGAAGACGAAAAAGAAACCACAACAACAAAGCTTTGTATTTTTTGGTTTTTATTTGTATTTTTTTGTATAAAATTGAAAGTACAATGTATCAGAAAAAAATCCTCATATCTCATTGTTTTCATGTGCAGAAATTTGCTGAACCCCTTGGTAAAATTACACCACAGAGTAATTAGCTATGAAATAAACAAATGCTGTAGAGCTAGAAATCATGATTTCAAAAGGAAAATATTAACAGAAGTAACTAAAATAAAATCTGTTCACTATTTATTTCTACCTTGCCAATTGTTTTTGCTCTAAGTTTTAAAACCAACTCATCCAGGATTTAATTTGGCTCTCCAGTGTTTTAAAAGTACATAATTAAATATGTCAAATCACACAATATCCCCCTTTTGAATTCACCTTTTTATGTAAGGGGAAAAAGGGCAGAAATACATATATTTTGAAGTAGTATTTCACACTTCAACTTGAGTTCTCAACTTAACTCATTCACCCCTGAAGACACATTTGAACTCTTCCAATTCAAAGTTTGGAATAGTTCATTATGAAATTTCAGGGGTGAATGAGTTCAAGACAGGAACCAGTTGTTATCACAGCTCAAATACCATCATGTATTAATCAAGGAATCTGCCTGATCAGGCCGCTGTTTTTATAGAATCTCCAAACTAGGGTTCACAATATATAGATTACTAGCAACAGGTTGATTTCAAAAGTTCTACGAGCCAACCTGATATCTTAGTAAATATTGAAATTTTTCACTACTGGGGTGTACAATTTTATATAAATTACTAGCCTAGAGGTTGATTTTGAAGTTTTACCAGCCCAACCTAATATTTTCTTCCAAAAATATAATGAATTTTTCACAAACCCCATCATAAACCAACTTGAGCAGAGAAGGATTTTTTCAACTTTCTCTAATGCTTGGTACACATTAAAAAATCTCAGAATTGTTCATCCAGTAATTTTTCTATCTGAATTTTACAACTACCCTTCATGAATTGAGAAAAAGAAGCACTTTTTAGCAGCCTGTATTCACCTGTAAAACTAGGCAAAATGATCCCTGTAATAACTGAGTTTTCATTATAAAGACATGGAATATTTTCTATACCTATTGACCCATTCACCCCTGAAATTTCATGATGAATTATTCCAACCTTTGATTGGAAGAGTATCATCATGAAATTTCAGGGGTGAACGAGTTAAAACATCTGTAATGAGAAAGCTCTGTTAAAGTATATTTATCACAATATATACAATACTACCAACAGATTCAAAAACTCATTTATTTTCAATTTGAATTTGTGTGAATTAATGAATTTCACACAGGAATAACTCACTAATTTTCAGAAACAACTTATATAATACATATAGGATCTTACATGAGTTTCCATTTCATATGAAATGAAAACGAGTGCAAGATCCTTTTTATCACATAATCAAGATTTGTGGCATTTATTCGTGTAAAAGGACAATTTTTATGCAACCTTGAAATGTAAAAAGCTGCCATTTTTACTACAATGAGTAAGACTGTGATGTCATGTACTTGTCCTAGGCGTGATCCAATCACAGGGCTGATAGGTCACATTACAAGGGTTAATATGCAAACAAATATGACATGGGTATATTCACTGGATAACAGTACATTATGTGATAAAGTTTTTTATTTACTTGCTAACCATGAACTTTTTTTCCATCTATATAAATTAAATTCCTGAATTTTATACAGGAATAACTCACTAATTTTCAGAAACAACTTAAACGAGTGTTTTACTTAATTGCGAATCATGAACTTTTTTCCAATCTACATTAATCTATAAAATCTATAAAATTTACAAAACAACCACATACTACCGAATTTGATAGAAAATGACTTAGAAAGCGTAGATAAAACACTTTATACAGTATACACAAACACAGTGTTTCATTTACTTATGAATTGTCAACATTTTATTCAATTTACATAAATCTATAAAATTAATTTATTTTACATACATGTACACACAAAATAAGCAGCACTTCTATCGTCATACAACTCATTCATCTCTTAAAGTCATGATGGTACCTTACCAAATCAAACACTGGGCGAGTCTAGTTTTAACATGTAGGGGTGAATGAGTTAATTAACCGTGTAGAAAATTTGATTTCCTTTATGTTATTTTTTGAAAATCAAAGGAAGCACATCAATATTGTACATGTATCACAAGTTACGAAAATGATTATTTTTACATATTTTACAAGAGCTGAAATCACTCGCATGCAGGTCAACCACAGACTGCGATCTATCCTCTAGGATTTACAGTGATTTTGCTGGCTGTTGAAAAATTCAGGACAATTTGTATTTTAATCAACATACTTTTCAGTAAAGCATGATTCTGTAAAAAAAAAAGATTCACAAAAGATCCATACCATCACTCTTATGGTTATAATTGCACCTTAATAAGTTAAAATTTGTATAATCTTTTAATCATGACATTCCCCCCCCCCATTTGAGCAAATAAACCGGCTGGATCACTTAACCCTTTCACCCCTATGTAACTTTAGTAGACTCAGCCATGCATTTATACGGATTGGTCCATTATGGTCTAAGGTGGTGAAAGGGTTAATTTATCATGCACCTTAAACAGGGATATCTCACAGGATACCCTGTGCTAGATTTTTCTACCTCATTTTATCTTTCTGGCACCTTTACACGACATTTCGCTGAATTTTCACAAAGTGATGTTTTCATCCGTGTGCTAACGGCTCGAAATTGGCAATCTGCATAAAATAATTATGTTTTGCCGTTATATTTATTTGCAGCCCAATACTGGATACTTGTAGACTTGAATGAAATTGAATTGAAATTTTTGAATTAAAACGTGTGAGAAAAAAAATGTTGCAGAATCTTAGCCCTCGACCGAGATAAGCTGATCTTGCTCAGTTAAAGGTAACAGATTTGATTAATATCCTCAGAATGCAGATCTGAATTCTCGTCTCGGAATGGGTTGTTTTTGGATTCATACTTTCTTAGCTAAACTGACTTCTAACACAAGACCACTATAGTAAAATTCCGAGTGAAATCTTCTGTTTTGTAAGTTATCTCCCTTGCCTCCTCGACTTGCTATACCCTGGTAACTGTTTTTCAAGGGAAGTTATATTCCTTGAAAGCTAGACTGCAATACTCAAGTAAGGTTTCCTGAGTGAAATTATCACTCCACAGAGCCCACTTTGCATGGGTTAAGATTTCCGAAGTTAGTTGCCACCATGGCCCATGTTCTTTTTAATCATCTTCCTTCAAGTCAAATGCTTTCCGAGTAAGGTATTATCTCCCTTGCCTACTTGGCCCAGTTTCCCAAGTGGTTTCTTTTGCCACCTCAGCCCCTGATTTTTGAGTTATCGTCCTTGAAGACCAATGTTTTTTGAGTAAAGATGTTATCTCCCTTGTCACCTCAGCCCCTGATTTTTGAGTTATCGTCTTTGAAGACCATGTTTTTTGAGTAAAGATGTTATCTCTTGTCACCTCAGCCCCTGATTTTTGAGTTATCGTCCTTGAAGACCATGTTTTTTGAGTAAAGATGTTATCTCCCTTGTCACCTCAACCCATGTTTTTTGAGTAAAGATGGTATCTCCCTTGCCACCTCAGCCCATGTTTTTTGAGTTATCTTCCTTGAAGACCATGTTTTTTGAGTAAAGATGATATCTCCCTTGCCACCTCAGCCCATGTTTTTTGAGTTATCTTCCTTGAAGACCATGTTTTTTGAGTAAAGATGATATCTCCCTTGCCACCTCAGCCCATGTTTTTTGAGTTATCTTCCTTGAAGACCATGTTTTTTGAGTAAAGATGATATCTCCCTTGCCACCTCAGCCCATGTTTTTTGAGTTATCTTCCTTGAAGACCATGTTTTTTGAGTAAAGATGATATCTCCCTTGCCACCTCAGCCCATGTTTTTTGAGTTATCTTCCTTGAAGACCATGTTTTTTGAGTAAAGATGATATCTCCCTTGCCACCTCAGCCCATGTTTTTTGAGTTATCTTCCTTGAAGACCAATGTTTTTGAGTAAAGGTGTTATCTCCCTTGCCGCCTCAGCTGGCTATATTTGGGTTCATCTTGATGATCCAGTCCACTGTCTCCATCAGTACTACCATGTTATAATGACTGTGAAGTAGAAAGCAGTGTTATAGTGAACCGATGTGTCTTGCATAACCGGAGCAAAACTACTGTATACCGGGAAATGTTCCATCAAGTCAAATATTCGCCATTACCTGTGTACCGCTATTTGTTGTCATGATCAATTCATCCTTATTACGGAGGGTTTTATAACGTTCTGTATGGAACCCAGCTCGGTAGCAGGGGGGAAAAGGCGAAAAATAAAATTGCATCGAAAATTTTCTCGGTATACAGTATTTTCACAAGGCAAGATATTGAAACACCAAATACATTCAATGGGGTATCATCAGTTGCAACAAGGCAAAATATCAATAGACCCCCATATCCAGACAAAACTTCAGTATCGAAAATGTACTAAGGGCTTTAACTCTGCTTATAGTTGGGTACAGAACACAATTTTAGTGTAAAACATCGACAGAGGTACTTCTATACAAAATCTGGCAAATTTGAGCGACAAATATTTATTCCGGAAACAAAATTATTTACAGTAATGAAGGGCAATAACCCTGTAGATAGTACACGACATGACCTGATTAAGGTATGTGAGAATCCGTAATCCCAGGATGTACCCACATACACAATTTGTCAGTTGTAGGCTACAAGGCCTGAATAAAGTGTTTCATGTTACAATGTGAATGTTTCTTTGGCCCTGTAGTTGACCTATACATAGCAACAGTGATCTTGGCAATGACCTTTTGACCCTAAAATACAAAATCATCTGAGATATTCTTATACTTGACTTTTTGTATACACTTTGATGAAATCTGTTAAATAATGAAGTCGGTAGAGTCATGACAATGAATTGGGATGCAATGGGGCAAAACATGAAGGAAATGGGTATTACTGTTCCCCCATCCCAACTAATAGCCCTATTCCATTTAACTTACTTTTAAACACTAATTTTCATTGTTTTTTTTTTATTTATTTTATAAGTAGTTAAAAGTTTGACATAAAGTAATTCTCCATTCGAGTAGGTACTCTTAATCCACGAATCCATGAAATGGTTTTTTTTTCCGGGAAAATAAGACAATTGTGCCCCATGAACATTTCTGATTTCCCAGTAACTCATACTCAAAGATAAAAATCTTCATTCTTTTTTAGATAGTTTGTTTTCGTAACCAAGGCCATGATGTACATTTATTTGAACACTAGGTCATTGAAGATAGGTTTTTAATTACAAGGTAATTGAGGACAGATAGTCAAAGGATGGTGTATGCTTACCTGGCGATGCCTCTGAATGTACAGAGCCTCTTCTCGAAGTCCTTAAGTGCAGCTGTGGTTGTAAAGTCTCCGGCACACTTACAGTACTTCATCATGTTACTCTCTTTCACCTGGGCAACACAAAAACAAACAAATATTGAGCTATGTATGGTGAAAGTTAGGTAAATATCACCTGGGCAACACAAAAACAAACAAATATTAAGCTATGTATGGTGAAAGTTAGGTAAATATCACCTGGGCAACATAAAAACCAACAGAATATTGAGCTATGTATGGCGAAAGTTTGGTAAATATCACCCGGGCAACACAAAAACAAACAAATATTGAGGTATGTTTGGCGAAAGTTCGGTAAATATCACCTGGGCAACATAAAAACCAACGGAATATTGAGCTACATATGGCGAAAGTTAGGTAAATATCACCTTGGCAACACAAAAACCAACGGAATATTGAGCTACATATGGCGAAAGTTAGCTAAATATCACCTGGGCAACACAACAAGAGGCCCAGAGGGCCTGTATCGCTCACCTGTTTCTTTTGTTACGTGAAACTGACATTTAGGTAGCTTAAGACCATTTGGTAACTAAAACACAAGACATTTTAACATCTCTTAAACAGTTCTGATGGTTCTGAAGATATTGTTGTTTAAAACTTAAATTTTAAATTTTAAAGCTTTTAACCAAAGTTGACATTTGAATCCCGATTTGCACTTAAAGTTGACCTTTGACCTCATTACTGTAATGAAGAAAACAATTCACACAGCTGGTCAACATAACAAACCTAAGTATCATGACTAGTCCAAATGGTTCTTAGGATATTGTTGTTTGAAGTTTTTAACATATTTGACCCCTGTGACCTTGAAAGTAGGTCAAGGTAATTTTAATGAGGAAACTTTATAGCACTCCATCCCAGGTACCTACTGGCTAAATATCATGACCCTTGGCCTAATGGAACTTGAGAAGGAGATTGTTAAAGCTTTTAACCAAAGTTGACATTTGACCCCGAGNTACATGGACACCCCCGCCCCTTCCTCGACTCCCAGACTCACCCCCTGACATTTGACACATTTCAGGTCCTGCAGTACATGGACACCCCCGCCCCTCCCTCGACTCCCAGACTCACCCCCTGACATTTGACACATTTCAGGTCCTGCAGTACATGGACACCCCCGCCCCTCCCTCGACTCCCAGACTCACCCCCTGACATTTGACACATTTCAGGTCCTGCAGTACATGGACACCCTCGCCCCTCCCTCGACTCCCAGACTCACCCCCTGACATTTGACACATTTCAGGTCCTGCAGTACATGGACACCCCCGCCCCTCCCTCGACTCCCAGACTCACCCCCTGACATTTGACACATTTCAGGTCCTGCAGTACATGGACACCCTCGCCCCTCCCTCGACTCCCAGACTCACCCCCTGACATTTGACACATTTCAGGTCCTGCAGTACATAAGCCATTGACTTGCGGTTGATGGAGTCGATGAGGCACTGTTCCATCTCTGTCATGTCATAGGCTGCCTTACACTGTACACACGACCACGCCGCACTGTCAAGGGAAAAAAACAACGTAAAAGTGAGAGAAATCTGCGTTCTGACCTT
Organism: Mizuhopecten yessoensis; assembly: GCF_002113885.1. Taxonomy (NCBI): domain Eukaryota; kingdom Metazoa; phylum Mollusca; class Bivalvia; order Pectinida; family Pectinidae; genus Mizuhopecten; species Mizuhopecten yessoensis. The sequence goes on from NW_018404063.1 coordinate 253,502, forward strand.
CGTGAAAAAATATTTCACTCATGTAGCAGTAAACAGTTTATGTTTATTTTCAAACTACCCCAAAAAATGTATTTTGTGTTTACAGTTCTAACCCTTTCACCCCTATGTAACTTTAGTAGTCTCTACCATGCATTGATCTGGATGAGTCCATTATGGTCTACAGTGGTGCCTGCTTTCCCCTGATGACAATGAATCTGTTGACAAAATGGTAATGGTTGACATATGAATAGCAACAGTGACCTTGGCATTGACCTTGGGACCCTGGAATATGAACTCAATCATGGTATTCTCACACTTTACCTTGTTCATACCTTGATGAAATCAAAATGGTCGAGTCGGGACAAAATGAATTGATGGATCACCATGGATCGAGATGAAACAAACATGCAAACATGGGTAAACAATTTACTTTTTTACCCCTGAAGACACATTTGAACTCTTCTATTCTAATTCAATAATTAAATGGTTGGAATAGTTCGTTATGAAATTTCAGGGGTGAATGAGTTAATATTATTTTCTGATAATATTTTGTACCAGTATAACCCCTTCCATTTCATGCTAGCTTACTTGGAGTCATTGTGATTGAGGTAGGGATCTCTGCAGAGGTCAAGGTCACGGACATGGTTACACGATTTGCATATGACCTCCGGAAGGACATAGGACAAACAAGGATCAAGGAACTTGGCATCACTGGAGAACTCGCCTACTCCAATCAGCTTGAGAAGGTCTCGCTTCAGCTTGGAGATCTGTAGGGTGATATTACTGTCCAAGGCCAACACCTGGGGGTCAAGGTCAAATAAAGGTCAAGGTCAAGCAGAAGTTTGGAATAACTGTATCTGTATTATCCTTATACAGCTCTGATCTACAAGACTAGTGCTATCTAGCAATTATGTGGCAATTTGAAGTTTAAGAACGTCCCGATAAAGAATGTTTTTTTGGCAAAGTTCACTAAATTTATTGACCTTGTGAAAAATATTTTACCGAAGAAATTTCATCCTCGATACTCCAGGGGTTACCCTCACTTACGTTATCTGCATCCCTGGAAAATGTCATAGCAAATTGATGGCTCAGTGTGCGTCATCCTTTGGATTTGATGTACATCAAAAGAATCTCGGTTGCATAACAGTTAAATTGACTAGATTTGAAGTCAGGTGTCACACTGCTGTAATCTTCAAATTTATATTTTTACCCCAGACCAACCAATCAAATAGCTAGCCATGTGCCTTCAATTTTGCTATGACATATTCCAGGGGTGTAGAGAGCAAAGGTGAGCGTAACCCCTGGAGTATCGAGGATGAAGAAATCGGAGCTTAGGGCAAAGCCTAACCCAAGTAAGTGAATTGAACAATATAGGTCATACCTGCCCTATTTCACGTACTGACATAGTACTACTCCTCAAGATGTTTCCACCTACCGGTTAGTATACAATGTATCTTGACTAGAAACTTTCAATATTTGACAATTCGAACTAAAAGCAAAGTCTTAAAAAAATGTCATATGGGTAGAGCAACAGATAAGAAACTTCATGAAGCCTCCTTCGGCAATTTATTTATTTTTAAAAAAAATCAGGTTCTCTAGACTTAGTTGTGAATTAACAAAGTTGTTCTTCCAGAAAGTAACTGTCATGTATTTAAGTGTCAAAGCCTTACCTGACAGACACACTTGACGAACTCCAGGGCCGGGTTTTTCAGCAGCAGGTGAGAGCCAGGTCTCTGAGGGAACTCTATGGCAGCATTGTTTGTGTTTCCAGCCAGCTTCTTCTGAATTTTCTGCGTAATACTGGATGATAGAGTAATATAGGTAAGGTTGGAGAGGTGCCAAGGTAAGGGTACTGTTTTCTTTTTCTTTTCATGGTTCCAAAATATTGTTTACTTGCTGAAAATTGATCAATTTCGCTGGATTAATTGCTCGCCGATTTCAGTTCCAGCGGTCTTGGCACACAGTGTTGTGGTAAGAATGGATTAATTTCCTTTTTATTTTGCAGGTGTTTATTGCAGAAAAAATGTTTCCGGCGAATATCAAGAATATTAGAAACCCTTAGAAAACACCAACCACTGCAGTAGTTCTGATTACTGGCAAGACTATCTGCCAAGACATAGTTTCTCTTTGTAAATTGATATGGACTTACGCAAACATCTGCTGAGCAAGTTCGCCAGCTATCAGTTCCTGAGAAAATGTCACAGTGGCCGGGGTCGCACTCGTATCCAGAGGTTTCTGTGGCCAATCAAACAGACGGAAACAATGAGTCACAAATGAGATAGATACATAAGTAACATGAATGTTAGAACACTGACAGGTCATTAGGGCCCATGCCAGGCTCTAATAATGGTCTTGTAAAACTTAAGGCCCATGGGGCTCACCTGGCAAATTCAACAAGGGCCGTTCCAAAATTAATATTATGGGAGATGGGGTCGACTTGAGAATTTGTAGGTAAGTAATCTAGGGCTGCAACGATACATTTACATGACCATATGATACGTATCACGATACAATACATATCACAGTAACAGTAGAAGCAAAGTGAAAAGATATGTTGCAAATTTTTGATGGCAAAATTACAACTGGAAAGAGACTTGGTCCAAAATGGACTTGACTTTAAAGTTTCACACAATTCACGTCTTTTGACATGCATGCAGAGCTGGAGCTGTCACTCGCCATGTGGGAACGAATATGAGTGGACTAAATTTGTGACCTCCCAAAAAGTATTGTGTATTTTAACGTATTCAAAATATCGCGATATATGGTCACACGATATATTTATCTATCTATCTACCGTTAATGACCAACTTCAACTAACTGAAGCAATGTCTGTGACTGTGATTAGGAGTTTGACTATGCGTTGACCAGTTACATGACTGACCTGCTGTGTCTGTGAGTTTGACTATGCGTTGACCAGTTACATGACTGACATGCTGTCACTGTGAGTTTGACTATGCGTTGACCAGTTACATGACTGACCTGCTGTCACTGTGAGTTTGACCAGTTACAAAAACTGACCTGCTGTGACTGTGACTGTGAGTTTGACTATGCGTTGACCAGTTACATGACTGACCTGCTGTGACTGTGAGTTTGACTATGTGTTGGCCAGTTACATGACTGACCTGCTGCGACTGTGACTGTGAGTTTGACTATACGTTGACCAGTTACATGACTGACATGCTGTCACTGTGAGTTTGACTATGCGTGGACCAGTTACATGACTGACCTGCTGTCTCTGTGAGTTTGACCAGTTACAAAAACTGACCTGCTGTTACTGTGACTGTGAGTTTGACTATACGTTGACCAGTTACATGACTGACATGCTGCCACTGTGAGTTTGACTATGCGCTGACCAGTTACATGACTGACCTGCGGTGACTGTGAGGTTGACGATGCGTTGACCAGTTACATGACTGACCTGCTGTGACTGTGACTGGGAGTTGTGGCGACGTTTGACCGGCGTGTTCCCTGGCGTGAGTCGCTGGTGTTCCTCCATCACGTTCGTATACACCGACAGTATGTAACCCGCCACTATCATCTGTAATGGAAAATATCAACATACAACATTGGATAGAGCACCCTATCTAGAACTAGAGATTTATAGAAAGTTTCTATAAATCTCTAGTTCTCTCTAGGGGGTACATACACATTTTATTTATGGATTGATTTTGAGCAAGAAGAATCTCTCTCATGGAAATTTCAAGAAGTTGGCAAGTTCGCTCCAGTCATATCAATTTATTGAACTCTTTCAATAAATTAAATATGACACACACACTCATACAAGATCCTCCATTTCCCACACAGGAAATACATATTTACTTACTCGAAGCTAGGAGAAGTACAGTACCCAAAATCACAGGTCATTTCGAAAGAATGCTCGTCTGACAAGGTTATTTTTTTTTAATATTTGTTCCATTTTCCTTCAAGTTTAGATGGACTTACACCAAGAACAACAAAGAAAAGTGAAAAGTGTTTATCTTTGGTAAAGCTTATTGTAATATCTTTTTTCATCCTGACCAATATCATATCGCGATCCAAATGGTTGAACTGGTTGAACCAGACTTGTTCGTTTATGAAATAAGGTCGGACCCAGTATAAAAGTAGTAACCTGATGCTGCTTTCAGGCGAGCCTTGATAAAGCCTTGCAAGGCCTGTGTAATCCTTTACATGTCCGCCAGGATTTAAACCCGAAATGTTGCATTTAAAACGGACAAAACGGTTGAATCGTATTCACGAAAGGGGCCTTTGTACAGATCTTATGACAACAAATCTGACATAGTTCAGATAAAATTTTACCTTCAAATACGTGACATAAATGACTTTGTTATTTAAGGGTCACAAAACACAAAACCACCCACTGTTTACCTATTCTGTGAATGATCTTACATTAAAGTTTGTCTGACACGCTCCAGCTTCCGGTAGGAAATGCATGATATTCCAATTCATCTCAATCTCTGGCTGAAACCGAAAATTTTGAAAGAAATTAATTTTCAAACACAAAAATTAAGTCATATTTGATTCATTTATTGTGTTGTGCAGAAAATGTCAACAAATCAGGGGTGCAGTAAGCTAACTTATTATGCATAATTCTATCTCAACTTTGAACGTAGCCTTTACTAATATAACATATAAACTTAACAAGTTCGATCAGAATCCGGTCATATCAAACTACTGTGCAGAAACTGGAAACTTATCGAAGCTTAATATACATATTAATTATGCACAGACTTCGCCTTAGTCTTTGTTAATTGTACATGGTTAGAAGTTTCATCAAAATCATATGATATTTAAGCACGTTTGTACACGCTTAAGTTTCATCGAAGTATAGGGAATCAAAATGTGGATATTGCTGTTAAGCTGTATACGAACGAACTGAAAGCAGTATACAGTAGATCTTTTCGTAAATAAGATAAATACACAAACCTCCTCCCCCTCATCTGACTTATTAAGCTCCTCCTCCTCCGCCTGTTTTGGCTCCTCATCCTCACTATCTTGTTCCGCCTCTCGGTCGGGGTCGGGTTGGGAACTGTCCGTCGTTGCAGCCGATGGCAGTCTTCCCTTCACTCCCCCGTAATTAGCCTGTGGAGAGAATCATAGTTTAAACTACAATGGGAACTAGTGTGATAACCCTTTCACTGCTGTAGACCATAATGGACTCATCCATATCAATGCATGGTAGAGTCTACTCAAGTGTCAAAGGGGTGAAAGGTTTAAAGTCCTTTCAAGCAGGTAAGGTGTGAAATGAAGACAGTGTCATAAATCTCCCTTACGATGGTCTACAATATAGACATCTCTGAAATCCAAGGGTTGTCGTCTCGCTCGTCTTGTTATACAAATCCCCTTTACACCCTTAACCCTTTCACCAATGCAAACCATAATGGATTCATCCATATCAATGCATGGTAGAGTCTACTGAAGTTACGTAGGGGTGAAAGGGTTAGAATATGTTATGACTAGAGGCATCATGATTCACCACGATGCACTTGTACCACGATTATTTATATTTGTTTCACGATTTTCGATATGTCATGATCTGAATATTAGTATATGCGGATTCAACCAAAACATCCGTAAGATGTTCAATTTTATTGGCTGATCTCTTAACATACAACCAATCAGCAGTGAGGATGCAGTTTTCACAAAGCATTCATAACGAATTGGTAAAGAAATGAAAATCTGTGATGCTCTGGCAAACTTTTTTGGAAACACTACAGGGTTTCATGTATTGACAGCAGAGTCTTCAGAACATAAACTGTTTGCCGGATATGTCTGTGTGTGCGAGACTATAAATCAGACCAAACAACAAACATGGTGACACATCTAAGCAGAGTTCACCGCATAAAATTGGAAGAACGTTTGAAGACCTGCCTGGGAACATTGAAAGGGAATTTAAACCCAGGAATCTCTCAATTTGTTTGTATTTTATCCAATCGAAATAATCAAATCGTTGTACAAAACGAGACACATATCAAATTGCGGGTAATGTGTATCGTGACAGCTCTAGTTATGACAAAATCAAAGACACTTTAGGCGACACCCTGCTGATCATAAAAGTCGACTACTCGGATGTCCTTGATGAAGATCAAAGGAATCATGTGATAGTGTAAAAGTAAACTCAACATTTGAACTTAGAGGAAGCTCTTCTGTAATCTTCAAAGGACAGGTATCAGCCTAGTGATTAGTCTGGTCTATCTACCCAATTAAACAGCCTTCCCCAATCATTAACATTTTTGTCATGACGGCGGGGTCAGCAGTCTAAGGGAGATAACTCTTCGAAAATGTACTAAATACATAGTCTACAGGTCTATATTTTATCAAAAATAATTTTACAAAGAATTATCACATCATTTACAATAACGAAGGACATTTGGGCTTTTCCATAAATAACCATAATGAGAGGGGTGGGAGGCACCTTTTCAGAGACTCACCATCCATCAAATATTAGAAGTGATTATCAGTAATGGTTACACCCCCCNCCCCATTGTATAATAATATGGGTGCCTCCCACCTCCCCCACATGATAAATTATGGAATAGCTATATTTCAATAATAAATGAGCCTTCTAGAGTGATGATGAAATATTTTTATCTAAACGTAAGTGACATTGACCTTAAAACAAAACAACTTTTTCTACATGATAAACGTACTGAACTCATTCCCCCTGAAATGTCACCATGAACTATTCCAACCTTTGAAGGGCATGAATTGGAAGAGTTCAAATGTGTTTTCAGGGGTGAATGAGTTAAATGACATTAGTTGTTGATAGGACTTTAACCCTGTACAACCAACAACTGCATGATAAAATTGGTAAATAAGGCCACTTTCGCGTATCCGGTTCAACCAGTTGAAACGATTAAACCTGTAAAGAAAACGTATCTGAACCGAGGCTGACCTCAGGAATATTCGACATGTGTAGATTGAGGGGTCCAGACATACCTGACTGAAACTAAAATGCTGACTATTGCTTGTTTGTGTTATTTCTTTCTAAAACAATGTCAAGCCACATGTAGTTTTTAAGATATGTGATGTAATTCAGTGGACGAATGACAGAAGGGCATAATATTCTTGATATATCATTATTTGTTCTCCGAAACTGTGCATTTTTAGCTCTGCTTATAGACTGGTACAAGTGTGTTCGTTTATCGTGGAATATTTCTGCGCCACCTGTACAGTTTCAACCGGGATAAGCAAATGTAACCTTAGTCTCAAACTTTAATGATTATTTGTATACTTACTGGATCCAACCAAATAGAGTACTCCCAGCACTGCTCATAGGAGAGTTCAACCAAGTGGAATAACTCTCGGGACTTTATGCTGTTGGTGATATACTCCACGTAGGATAGAGCATCCACCAGGCGGCGCTTCTTTGTACACAGAACAATTCGATTAAAGTTGGCGTACACTATCGTTGATCCAAGGCGTTTGAATTCTGCTATCAACTGTAAAAGGTTTTGGAAGACTTGATTAGAATTATGGACAAAACAACTAATTTTTCCTCAAAAATAACTTATTAAGTAAAGCCTATTTTTTTTTGATTAGGCCAAAAAAAAAAAATCACTTGGTTCTCAGGCGATTTATTTTTTCAAAAGAGATGCGGCAGGGAGGTATTTTTTCCCCTCATTTTACATGGCAAAAATGAGATAAGGGCGATTTTTTTTTATTGTGTAGTTTGTAAAACGTTCATTGTGGGCATTACCTTGTCTAGTTGTGTAGAGACCCGTCATAGAGCAAGCCTCCGAAAATCCCCTACAATGTTCCAGGCGAAAATCACGAACCCCCCCATTCCTTATTTGTACTGAAATGAGTGCCATTTGTACACTAGACTAATAAGTCATAATCATTTTAACGCTTGCCTGTCCTAATCTTCATTCAAACGTTTTCGGGACTTGGGTGACCAACGAGTAAAAGCCACATGCGGACCAATTTTCCGGATTTTTTTAAAGACGGCAGCTGGCGCTTTCAGGATTTTTTTTTTATTACTTCCCAATAAAATCGGAAATGCGGTGCCCTAAAATGAAATGCGTGCGGGCCAAAAAACCAAGTAAATAATTTTTCCAGACTTACACACAAGGGTTCAAATCCTCCAATTTCGTGAATACATAATTGACAATTTAAGAAACTTGTAATTGGTAAGATAAAATATCAACCCTTTCACCCCTATGTAACTTTGGTAGACTCTACCATGCATTGATCCAGATGAATCTATTTTGGTCTGCAGTGGTGAAAGGGTTAAGAAGATCACAGAGCACAGAGAAATAGCACAGTGGAATAAGCTCACCGGCACTAAGTGTGTACCAGGTGAGCTAAAAATGCGTTTACAAACACTATAAATATTCAATATGTCAACATTTTGTGATATTACCTGCATGAAGACTTTTTTCATCATGTTGTGCAGAGTCCTTCTCAGTGCTGGATCGTAGAGCTGAGCTCCGGTGGATCGCAGCCACCTACAGACAACAGAGTAAACATCTATAGTGGAGTATAGACAACAGAGTAAACATCTATAGTGGAGTATAGACAACAGAGTACACATCTATAGTGAAATATAGACAACAGAGTAAACATCTATAGTGGAGTATAGACAACAGAGTAAACATCTATAGTGGAGTATAGACAACAGAGTAAACATCTATAGTGGAATATAGACAACAGAGTAAAAATCTATAGTGAAATTATATCTGTAACACAGCTGAGCTCCAGTGAATCGCTGCTATCAATAATAATATATTCCCGCGGTTCAGAGAATAGCGGAAATTACTTGTCTTATCGGGGTTCGATACAGATGTTACCCAGTGTGCTCAGCCAATCGGATTGGCGCTATATGTAGGATGTGCAATACATGTAAGTGTATCGGGGTACGTGGGTCATTTTTTTAGCCGCCATTCCAGCGCGATGGTCATATTGAATTTTATTAATATATATAATTTGGCAGGGTCAGCAGATTAGTGTAACGTGGATATGGTAGAGTAATCCCAGCAATTTTAAGTTTCGAGCCTTGAAGGGCTGGTCGCATCTCCTGATTTGTCTGGTGTATTTTTCAGATTGGGTGGCTTGCTCTGCTTCCTATTCTCTACTATATCGCAATGATTTTTTCTCTTGTGTATCAAAAGGGGAAAGATACAAATACACGTACAGAATAATATACATGTAGTAATAGTATTAGCACTGCCCAACCACATACCCATTTACAGCTGAGTAGATTGGAACAAGTGGAATAAAGTGCTCTTGCTCAAAGATACAACACAGTGCCATGCCGTGACTCGAACCCGCAACCCTTCGGTCACGAGCCTGACATCCTACCACTCGACTACTGTGCCTCCTAATGTTTTTCCTTTATTTCTAACTTTCAGAACTCGCCTCATCCTTGAAATACGAGGGTTCCACTTTGATAACCATATCTTTTCTGCACCCCTGGTATATGTCATGATAAAATCAAAGGCTCACGGAAGGCTGATTGATTGATTTAAGGTATAAACACCTGACAACTCAATAGGCTGATACCTGTCCTTTGACGATTAGGGACGAGCTGCAACCAAACTCCATTTTAACGTTACGCTGTGTGATTCCTTTGATCATCACAAAAGACATCAGACTTGTCAACTTGTATTGTTTAGGGGATAACCCTACAGTATTTTGATATTTGTGACAGTATAATCACGATATACCGCTGCAAATTTCAAAATACAATAGGCTTATCCCCATTCAGCCAAAACCATGAAAAGAAACGACGATTTTAAGATAGTTTGAGCGTTTTCCTTAAATTCTTGGTCACTCTGCCGTGGATTGGCGACGTCAGGAATATTCAAAGTGAGGTGGAATTACATTGACATTTCGGGTCACGCTATTGTTCCCGACATCATGAATAATCAATTTCATGATGTGTCAGGGTCAGTCGGGGTCATCAACATCATTAACAATCGCCATCTGGGCTTCATATGCAAATGAGACATTTGCGGACTGTATATCGTGGTTATACCGACGCAAATTATTTTGATTGACCAATTAAATGCCGTTTTACATCTCAAATGAATTAGAATGTCCTTTAAAGAGCCCTTGGTTTTGTCATGACATATTCCAGGAGTGATGAGAGATATGAGTACCAAGAAAGGAATCCTTGGACTTTGAGGCTGTGATACCCATGTAGTTTATCACCTAGTGTTTACCATCATATAGCATTGCCACTATATAACCTTACCAAATTATGTTGGCACTCATATAGCCTATGAATGCCATGGACCGATTGTTGACGTCATCATTATCGTGACATAATAATTGTTACGTTGGATACCACTGACCCTCCCTGGGTGATGGCTGTTCTATCTGTTGAACAAGCATACATGATACATACATTATTTGAACTAAATGGTGAACGATAATAGGTGTGACTGAATTTTTCATGAGATGAACAGATTTCAAAACTGGTAAATATAAGTATTGAACTGCTTTCAGTTGGCATTCATAGGCAATATGAATGCCAACTGGACAAAGGCATTCATATTGCCTATGAATGCCAACTGAAAGCAATTCAATGCTCAACCCTTTCACCGCTATGTAACTTTAATAGACTCAACCATGCATTGATCTGGATAAGTCCATTTTGGTCTACAGTGGTGAAAGGGTTAATTGTCCGACACCATGGTATTACCTGTAGAAGTGTATGATCTGGTTGTCTGCGAACACATTTCCGTACATCGTCACGTCCTTGACCCAGCCCTGTACCATACTCTTTAGGATACGGAACGTGGTTGAGCACAGTGCGGTCTCGTCGTAGCTGGCCAGATAGGTGGCAGCACCTTGTCCCTGGACCATGTCCTCCAACGACGACTGCGGCATTGTGTCGAAACTCGCAGCACTCGCTCCCTCCTGGTCATTTACGTGGGATGACTAGAGAAACAGAAACAAAACAAAAGATCCAAGCCATTGCTTTTTATAGTGCTTGAATTTCAATATTGTGGTGTTGATTTTTTGCACAAAACCTTTAATATTAGATTAGATCTTATTAAATCTTTATGTACGGTAATTGCAATGATCCTGGGGTTTAAATTTCTCATAACATCATTAACTTTGAATAATCTTTACTAACATTCTATCATATGGACAACAAATTTGTTGTGTTTGTATTTCACTTTTATCCCCAAGCCAGGTAAGGAATGTAGCAAAAATGTCACCCCTGAGACATGTAACTTAACAAAAGTAGACAGTTATAAGAAGGAAAGATGCTTCATTTAAGAGAATGTGGTTCAAACTCCACCAACACAAAGGGTTAGGTACCTGGGTGTGTTAGGTTGGGGCCTTAAGAGTGCTGGGGTGCAGAGGCGGCAGCACTACCTCTAAAATTATGTTGAAAGCCACACTAGCGAAATATAACTCCATACAAACACAAGGGTAAGTACCCAGTTTTCTTGAGGGTGTAGAGTGGTGGGGGTGTAGAGTGGTGGTGGGGGTGTAGAGTGTTGGGGTGTAGAGAGGTGGGGGTGTAGAGTGGTGGTGGG
>NW_018404063.1:267629-272326 GCF_002113885.1 Mizuhopecten yessoensis
GTAGAGTGGTGGGGGTGTAGAGTGGTGGGGGTGTAGAGGGGGCAGTGTTACCTCTATAATGGTGTTGACAGCCAGACTGGCAATGTCTAGCTCCACACAAACACTGGGGTAGGTATCTGGGATTTTTAGGGTGGGGGTGTAGAGTAGTGGGGGTGTAGAGTGGTGGGGGTGTAGAGGGGGCAGTGTTACCTCTATAATGGTGTTGACAGCCAGACTGGCAATGTCTAGCTCCACACAAACACTGGGGTAGGTATCTGGGATTTTTAGGGTGGGGGTGTAGAGTAGTGGGGGTGTAGAGTGGTGGGGGTGTAGAGGGGGCAGTGTTACCTCTATAATGGTGTTGACAGCCAGACTGGCGATGTCTAGCTTCACACAAACACAAGGGTAGGTACCCCAGGTTTGTAGAGGATGGGGGTGTAGAGTGGTGGGGCCATAGAGTGTTGGGGTGTAGAGGGGGCAGTGTTACCTCTATAATGGTGTTGACAGCCAGACTGGCGATGTCTAGCTCCACACATACACTGGGGAAGGTACCCGGTTGGTTCAATTCTACACTGCTATTCTCCTCTAGTTCCATACACAGCCTGAAATTACAGAACTAAATATATATAATCGATATCTTATATTTTGAGTAAAACTGATATAATCACGGTAGAGTAGCAAAAATGCTTACCAGTAAGTGGGAATGACCTTGGTTTAAAACATAAAAAGGGAAAAGTCACAATTACCTGCTGTCATCTGCCTCCTTGCCCCCGAGGTCTGGTCGCTCAGTTGTAGAACACCACAGGATGTGGTTGTGTTTGTGGAGGTGGCGGGCCAGGAACAAGTCGCAGCCATACAGTGTGATGTCACGTGGCATGTTGCCCACGGGTATGTGGAGGTAACGGCACTGCTCTACCATCGCCTAGCAACCAATCAAATTACAGCATAAATGTCTGAATGAGTCAGAGAGCTGTGCAGTACTTTTCTTCTGGTTAAAATTTGAAGGGGTGTTTAAAGGAAGTCTATAAATACCAAATTCTTCATTGTTTTTGAAAAAGTTTCTTTAATGAAATATATTCCTGTATTTCTTTCGAGTTGTTTTCTGTTGTCATGGTGCCCAAACAAACATTTTCATTCACACCATGTTGTCTGTAGAAATCCCTCACAGTGATAGTCCTGGAGGGAGCCATGGGGCCATTGACACCTCCACGTTCCAATTTTCTTTAAATTTTACATAGAATGGCCCCTCTTAATTCTGATATTGAATAAAAATTGCTGAAAATGGCCCACTGCTCTCAAAGTCCAGGATTTTCCCTGCCATCATTTCACAACCGAGTACACTAATGACCAATATACAGTAAAACCCCGTTGTAGCGCCAAACCCGCATACCACCATCATATTCCCTAAACGAATGGTTAAAATCACACTATTTTGACCTCGTTAAATACCGCCAATTTGAGTCAAGTACAGGTATATCCCGATAACAGGAATGTTACGGACTGTGTACATTGTATCGTCACACGTGACTGCCGACTGACCAGGTAATCAGCTCTATGCTTTATACCTGTGTACATTGTATTGTTACACGTGACTGCCAACTGAACAGGTAATCAGCTGTATGCTTTGCACGCTCAACAATTTGATACATTAAATTACAATTTTGAAAAAAACCACGTATTCTGCAGTAACCTTTTTTTTTTCAAACTATATGTTCAGTTGGTGTGTGAACACTTGTGAACACTTGAACACTTGGGTTTAAAACTGTAAACTCGTTATACTGCCAAAATCACAAAGAACAGAAGGTGGCGGTATAACAAGGTTTTACTGTATAGCAATCAATACACATAGTTATTTTGTGTGAAGGGTGAAATTCACACTGGGCGAAAAACTTCATGTTGACGCTCCTGCCGGAAAAGCAACACCTTAGTCTCGCTTCCACTACTTAATGGCGTTGAGACAAAAACCACAGTGTAGTGAGACAGGGATCGTTAAATGTATTATCTTAAGACCGTGAACACGGAGGGTGACCTACATGGAGGATGATGTCGACGTTGAGGTAGTGCTGTAACATCCGTCGACTCCCGACTCTCTGCCAGTCTAACACATTATATAGGGTATCACTGAAACATTCAATACGATACACCTCATTGTTATACATTTCCTTATAATCCAAACTAACCAACTTTTCTAGCTTTGGTCCTCCTTTCTGGCATCATTTGTTCCCTTTTCAAAGGAAATGTTACAATGAAAATATTCACGCAATTTTTCAGCCTTTTTTCACTCAATACTAGAGGCATCACAATTTGACGCGATGCACTTGTACTGCGATAATTCATGTTCGATTTGATTCATATATGTTTTTCTGGATTTTTCAATATGTCATGATCTGAATATTAATGTATGCCGCTTTAGTTGAAACATCTTTGAGTTGTTGTTTAATTTTGTTGGGTGATCTCATCGGATGCCTTATTTTACATAGATAGGTATATACACTTTAACTCGTTAATTTACTCGATGTTAACAGGTACATACAGGAATGATTTACTCGTTAATTACCTGTCTGAGATGTGTACAGGTACTAGAGGGAAGTCTTGGAGACCTGGCATGCTTGAAGTCAGGTGTTGGAAATCTGTAATCATAGCAAACAACAAACTTTAATAGAAAGGCATATATATACCAACTCAAAATGTTTGTTTTATTTTCCATTAAAAAATCTGGCCGTTCTCTTCCCTCATCCCATTGCATGCAGAAACAAAACAATACCATATTTCTTTTTAATAATGATAATAATTTGATGTTCTTATATACCGCTTTATCACAATCTAGTTTGTAGGTTCGTAGGTCGTCTCAAAGTGGTTCATAAATTATTATCCGTGGTTGTAGGGCCTTTGCAACCAGCCAATATATTTCTCGACTAACTGATAAGCATACAGCCGGTGCTGCCATTTAGGCGCTCACAGCTAGCAGTTAACAATTCTAGCACTGCCCAACCACATACTCATTTACAGCTGAGTAGACTGGAACAAGGGGAGTAAAGTATATAGGTCAAAGATACAAGTGCCGTGACTCGAACCCGCAACCCTTTAGTCACCAGCCTGGCGTCCCCCCACTAGACTACCGTGCCTCCTGTACACTTACTTACAAACCCATTGTAAAATAATATCAAAATTACCCAGGATGCATGGTTTACTGGTCAAATGCTCTAAACACAACTTTGTTTAACCCCTTCACCCCCAGGTAACTTTACTAGACTCTACCATAGCTCTATCTGGATGAGTCCATTGTGGTCCACAGTGGTGAAAGGGTTAAGGATCCCTGTCGCACTGCAGGCAAAACACTAGAGTAACCTCCCCTTCACTTTGTCCAGCTGGGCCACTTTAGTTTTTTTCGCGATCCAAACGGTTTGATCACAGTTGTTCGTTTATGAAATAAGGTTAGACCTTGTAATCTGATCCTGATTTCAGGCGAGCCTTGATAAAGCCTTGCAAGGTCTGCATGAACATTTGCAGGTCAGCCAGGATTTATACCCGAAAATGTTACATTCCAAAACAGACTAGCCGTTTTTTCCTTAAAAGACATGGGTTTCTTTTCAAAAATCATTTATTACTGCCAGAAGAAGAAAAAAAAGAATTCAGATTTGCTAATTGCATTTTTTAGCAGTGGTACAGGGATCCGTTACAGAAAATGTTTTTCCCGACAGCTTTCACAGACCCAACATTCATCTACAATTACCATGTGGTGATTGGACAGCTATAAATGTCGGTCCTCGTTTCTCGTCCTTGTAGGCGGACAGTATCCTCTGGATGGTTCGGTGGACCTGGCGAACATCCTTCTCCAGTTTGATG
Organism: Mizuhopecten yessoensis; assembly: GCF_002113885.1. Taxonomy (NCBI): domain Eukaryota; kingdom Metazoa; phylum Mollusca; class Bivalvia; order Pectinida; family Pectinidae; genus Mizuhopecten; species Mizuhopecten yessoensis. The sequence goes on from NW_018404063.1 coordinate 271,455, forward strand.
TCAAATGTGTGATGGGAGGGCGGTAACATCTCTTCAGCGGCACCCTTTGATACCCTTAATTATGCAAGGCAAAAGAAAGTTAAAATTGTGTTTCCTATTTCGGCTCCAACAATAAGAGTAATAACTTGAGGTTTTTGAAGTAAAACCAATTTTCATGATGTAATACTTACCATAACTTTAGTATGCATATACAATACCTACACCCATCTTTGTAGCCCAAAAACAAAAGATTCAAATATCCCTACCTCCCTACCGTGACGTAACCTCTATCTCGATGACAGAGCCACGGAGTGATCTCCCTTCCTCAAACCCCCTTTTATGGAGCCTAAAGGCAGCCAGGATGAGGAGGCAAGGGGAGGAATACAGGGTGGGACTCCATAAAGTTATGGTAAGTATTACATCATGAAAATTGGTTTTACTTCAAAAACCTCAATTTCATTTCAGTAATAATTACCATAACTTTAGTATGCGAATTCGTCTTACCGTAGTGGAGGCTTCGAATCCAGGCAGACCAGGCTGACGGAACAAACTCGAGACATGCTCAAGGTAGGGAAAAGGTTCAAGGAACCCCCCTAATAAAGCCCCGAAAGTAATTAAAAAATGGAAAACCTCCCCGTGAAACGAGCAGGTGTACCACCGTGGTGCCTGATAGCATACTATTTAAAATCACTGAATTACTGTGGAGGAACAGCCACAGACTGTGCAACCACCACCGGTCCAAGGGAATACAATCCATCAGAATGAGAGGCCAAGGACCGGAGATAAAAATCCGTGAAGGTAGTCTGTCCGCGCCAGAAAGCTGCGGACATGACCTCCTGAAAGGGGGACCCATTGAGGAGGGCCCATGACGCAGCAAGGGCCCTGATCTCATG
>NW_018404063.1:274306-311080 GCF_002113885.1 Mizuhopecten yessoensis
TAAAATACGATAGTACAAAGTACGCAACGTAGAAAGAATTTCACCCGTAATATAAATCAGAAAACGGTTAAAATAAATAACGTTTGCCGAAACAAACAACCGTCACCGAAATAAACAGAGGTCGGAAATTAACCCACGATAATGGCGGACCGTGGCACACCACCGGCACACGTGGAGTAAAATAACCGGCCGTAAAAGGCACAAAAATAATTTTCAACAACAATTAGTTATATCAATAAAGGCAGATGGGTATAAGGCACACAAACTGCGCAAAAATATGAGTTGACACTCAAACCAAACCGACAAAACAATGTTTTGAATTGGAGCAAGCTCCGTGCGTCAGCATGCAGCAGGCGCCATAAAAGGAAGAGGAAGGGAGATCACTCCGTGGCTCTGTCATCGAGATAGAGGTTACGTCACGGTAGGGAGGTAGGGATATTTGAATCTTTTGTTTTTGGGCTACAAAGATGGGTGTAGGTATTGTATATGCATACTAAAGTTATGGTAATTATTACTGAAATGAAATTTATTTTACATGTATTATGAAACCAGTTATTTCAACTTGTATGAATAACTCTGCTTGCTGGCCCGGATCTCAGCGGCAGGGGGTCTTAATGTGGGAGGAGACCAGAGTACCCGGAGAAAACCCACATGGTCGGGCAGGTGGCCCCAGACCTTTTCACGTCGGAACAGGGAATCACACCCCGGCCGTCTTGGTGAAAGGCGAGTGGGTTATCTGCTGCGCCACCCGACTACTAAGAGTGTAGGTAGGTAATGTATATAAAAAAAAATGACAATTGATTTCTCATTTTCTTACATACAGTCAAGTCTGTCCAAGAGAGTTTGTTACGTGTATCACGATTGGAGGTCCAGTGTTCATATCTTTATATACACTGTAGCTGATTGTTTGGTACAACTATTTCGTAACAAGTGGCCAAATGGGCCTGTATCGCCAACCTGGTATTAATCCCACAATTGTAATCTTAAAAGAAGAGTAAAATAAATCTACAGGCAAAATATCAGTATCTCGACTCAAAGTCATTCAAAAGAACCTGTTCAATGATTTAAACACATTTGGCTCCTGCGGCCTTGAAAGTCAAACAAGAGCATTAAGTTGTACAAACGTTTGAAGATTTATACACAATTGACCAGATGTGATCTTGAAGGTGTGTCAAGGTCATTCACATGAACAAATCAAATTTGATAGCTCTTCATCTGAACATACTACAGGTTGAATATCACCATCCTTTGCATTTTGGCATTTTCAGAAGAAGTTCGGACCAGGGGTGAGCTAATAAACTATTGGGAAGGCATGGATGATCTGTATCATACTCTTCATCCATGAAGGTCAAAATGAAATCATTTATGTTGCAGGTCTGGTATGCCCAAAAATCAAAAACGTTCCAGGTCATATGCAATTAAATCTGAACCATGTGGTATTACATTATAATTTGAAATAAAGGAATAACAGTGGTTGGTGAAGTGAAGTTGTAGTGTTTAAGTGATGATCAAGGGGAGATAAGTCTTATTTCTGCTTAAAACGAATGTTAATTTTGAATTTTTCGTGAGTTGATATCATGCTTTATTTTAAATTTTACAGTGCATTTCCACACATTACAATGGCTATTAATTTGTCAAGAATAAGGTCAGACTCCCAGAACAGGAAGAAAGTACATTTTAATGAGTGACTGTGAACTTGGCACGGCTGATAAATTAATCTTAGATACAAGGTGATAAAATAAATATCTAGGGTCGGCAGTAAAATCTAGGGTAGGTCGGGATACCTGAAACACACATCGCAGTAATATTAGTTCAACTTTGTTTATTGGGTACTTACTTTCCATTGCGCTCTCCGTTGTAGAGAGCCGAGAGGTTGGGCATCTGGTCACTTCGGACAGTGTCCACTACAAAAACTGTGGCCTTCTTGGACATTGGGAAAAACAGCCCAAATATAGACTTGGTCCCGCTACAGGTACAATACAGAATATATAAATAAATTATCACAGTCATGTGACTCTGATGTTAATAAATATGAAATTGGTCCCGCTACAGGTATAATACATAAAATATAAATAAATTATCACAGTCATGTGACTCTGATGTTTATGAATATGAAATTGGTCCCGCTACAGGTACAATACAGAATATATAAATAAATTATCACAGTCATGTGACTCTGATGTTTATAAATATGAAATTGGTCCCGCTACAGGTATAATACATAAAATATAAATAAATTTATCACAGTCATGTGACACGGATGTTAAGAAATATTGTAGTATCACGGGTGTTCAGTATGTAGGACAAGTTAGTTCAGATTATTTAATAGAAAGTGAGGATCACAAGACTGCACATGGTGCATGTTTTACTCGCGTGTCAAGAGTTGGAATGGTGCATGTCTTACTCGCGTGTCAAGAGTTAGAATGGTGCATGTCTTACTCGCGTGTCAAGAGTTGGAATGGGGCATGTTTTACTCGCGTGTCAAGAGTTGGAATGGTGCATGCCTTACTCGCGTGTCAAGAGTTAGAGTGGTGCATGTCTTGCTCGCGTGTCAAGAGATGGAATGGTGCATGTCTTACTCGAGTGTCAAGAGTTGGAATGGTGCATGTCTTACTCGCGTGTCAAGAGTTAGAGTGGTGCATGTCTTACTCGCGTGTCAAGAGATGGAATGGTGCATGTCTTACTCGCGTGTCAAGAGTTAGAATGGTGCATGTCTTACTCGCGTGTCAAGAGTTAGAATGGTGCATGTCTTACTCGAGTGTCAAGAGTTGGAATGGTGCATGTCTTACTCGCGTGTCAAGAGTTGGAATGGTGCATGTCATTTGAGTCTTGGCGGTACAGGCAAACACACCAAATCTTTTGAAATTTGAATGTTTCGGAGTAGTAATTGTACTTTTCTGCATCCCTTTGTAAAAATAAAATTTATAATGCAGATTGTAAATTTCAAGCCATTATCGCGCGGATGAAAACATTGCTGTGTGAAAANGGGGGGGGGGGGGGGGGCGGGCGGCGGCAGAGAGCGAAAGTGAGGGTAACCCCTGGAGTATCGAGGATGGGTTACCATAGTTACGTAATAGAAAAGGTGATAGAAACACAGGTTGCTATAGTAACTTACCAGATGTGATGGTACAGGTACAGGTGTTTAATGGCGCCAGGCTCCAAGTAAGTAAACTGGGCCAGTGTCCGAAAGTCAAGGTTCTCCATGTCAAACGTGTCGGTCTCCTGTAACCAAGGACAACAGGTACAATAGTCAACTTCCAGTTGATTCTTGCCCTCCATTAGTTTGATTTTCTTAAAATTTCATCATAGTTTACATGTGTCCCTTCTGGAACCCAATTTAACCCTTTCACCACTGTAAACTATAATGGATTCATCCAGATCAATACATGGTAGGGTTTAGTAAAGTTACATAGGGGTGAAAGGGTACAGGCCTATGCGCTACTGAATCTACATTTGAAAGCTTCTGCTTAACAAGGTAGACCCCTTTTGTGTTTTCGGTCAACTGTTTCAACCAGCTGAACCTGAAATGTAAACAACACACTCAGATCTGAACCGAGGCCGACCTCAGGAATACTCAGCACATGCATATCGAGGGGTCCAGACGTGCCTGACCAAAACTAAAATGCTGAATATTGTTAGTTTTTATTATTTCCTTATAAAGTAAGGTTGATTCACATGTACATTTTATGATACATTAAATAATTTAGTGGATGCATGAAAGAAGGACATATTTTTGATATAAATTTATTTGTCATAAAACTCTGAAACTCGTTTGTTTATCGTGGGATATTTCTGTGCCACCTGAACCGTTTCAATCAGGAGACACAAACATGACCGTAGTCTTTCCTACACATTCTATCATTACAGGACAGTCACACGATCGTAATATGACTTCACCTGTTGTGAAGAAATATGAAAACCTAATGCCGGGGAAAACCTGTCAAAAGTGTAAGTGTGACCTTTATTTCACTTACCCTGCCAGACATGTACTTGGCGAAGTCACGGTTGACGGTGGCGACACATCCCACCCGGACAAGTGCACGGAACTCCAAAGGAACTTGTGTCTCGTACACACCCTCAATGTCGGGGGATGATAAGTCAGCACTGATCTCACTAGGGAAGGACAAGTTTTGATTTAATTCAAGGTAATTACAATCAAACCTGTATTAAGAGAAACCTTTTTTTTAACTCATTCACCCCTGAAAACACATTTGAACTCTTCCAATTCAAAGGTTGGAATAGTTCATTATCAAATTTTGGGGGTGAATGAGTCAACTTGCACCGTCAGCTGTAATACAGGTTAAGATCACAAAGATATCACTACGATGTACATTAAAAGTGGAGGTCTTGGCAGGAATATGTTGTTCTTTACGAAGACAGGATGAATGATTCTACGAAAAAAAAAGGTTCAATTTTGTGTAAAAAATTTGTTACAATAATCAAAAAAAAAGTAAAATGTTACTGTATAATGGGGATTTTTTTGCCAAAGTTTCACTTTGCCGTTTTTGCCTTCTTTAATTAGGGTGAATTTATAATGACAGCTAATATTTATACACACCATACTATACATAGACATTACATGTGAAAGCCAAAAATAACACTGGGATAATATGGATTTTACCCATGAAGGGCGAAAGTTTCCTGGTATACAGTATTAATTTCCGCTTAAAAGAACTCGGTTTTGATTAAATCTCTGAAGAAGTTTCGTGACAATGACCTGTAGTTATTTCAGAACTCAATATGTGGGAGATTGTCATACTTGATATGCTCCTGGTAGACGTCCTCCGGTACGTTGTACTCGTAAAGGTTGAACACAGGGTGGGACCGTGGTAACGTCTTAATCACCTTCTTCCACACTGAAACACGGGAGTCCTACATTTTATTTACCTGACCTTTGAACAGTAAATGAACCCTGACCTTCGACCTTTTGTACAAATACATCTGGCCCGGTAGCCCAAAGATTGGTCAACTTTAACCAGTGGTTAGTGAAAAATAAGAATTGCTACCAATAAATAAATATAGGTTTTAAAAGCAAACCACATCAATCTTATTTCTCTAAAATCTATAGCAGTGAAATGGTATTAGATGTTTTTGATTCTGTTGTATTTATATTTATTATAACTACTGGTTTACTCTAACCAACCTTTAAGTAACTGGGGCTTGTTGTTTATCTGGGTTAATACCTGAACAGGCATTACTTTCAGCTTCATTATTGCTATGGAGATAACCCATAGAGATATATTCTTATATATCTGTTAGAGCATGTTCGTGTATTTACTAATTAAACTCAACCTGTGACAACTGTTAGCCCTCCCTCATTAGGAGGGAGACTTACCAAAATTTACCAATCTCCCTTGAAACAACCCTACCTCATTAGGAGGAAGACTAGTTCGAATTATTCTGATGTTTTATCGACTTTTTTTTTATATCAGTCTGTCGTCGTTTAACGTCAGAACTCCGGCCCTCTATAATATGCGGGAAATAAGTGACCCGCGCCCGGTCGCACTTCAAACTGATATTTTAGAAACAAATCGTCACTTTCACACACATGTCGCACATGGATCGAAGGATCTATTCTTTATGCACTAGGTGGTATCAATAACATGTTTCAAAGATATAGATCATTACGAAAAGTATTTTCTATACCAACCCATGTTTTTAATGGAAATTAGGGCATGAGCAATGTCCCATGACTTGACCTCACCTTACCGAAGGTATTTCCCAACGTTATGACGTAGGCCGGCGAGATTTTAGTCACGTGGCATTAGAAGGCGGGGCTATAGTCCTACAGTATTTATTTTTGTTGTTGAAATATGTACCAATTTGGGTACAAAACAGTTAAGTATAACCTTAACTTAAGTTTGTCAGGACCATGAACTGATCGTTCCTAGACCGAGTTTCAGTTAAATCGGCCCATTAGAACTTGTTTCTAAGTTTGAAATAGTTTTTTCAAAATGGCGGCTGTGTCGGCCATATTGGATTTCTGATCGACCCGAAAAATAACAACGCTTTGTCAGGACCATGAGTCGATCATTCCTACAAAGTTTCAGTTCAATCGGCCCAGTAGAACTTGACTTTAAGTTTGAAATAGTTTTTCAAAATGGCGGCCGTGGCGGCCATATTGGATTTTTGATTGACCCGAAAAATAACAACACTTGGTCAGGGAGATGTCAGTAACCTTTCCATGAAATGTTAATGAAATCCCTTTGCCAGTATTTCAGCTGAAGTTGAAAATGTAAAATGTTAACGGATGACGGACGACGGATGAAGATGGATAGCAATAGGTCACTTGAGCTGAAGCTCAGGTGACCTAAAAAACTCGAGTAAAACAGAGTAATTTTGAAAAAATATGTTTTTAGTGATTGTATTGGTTGTTTGAGGTATGTAATTTATGTTCATCTTGTGCATAAAGAATAGATATTTCGATCCATGTACAACATGTGTGTGAAAGTGACGATTTGTTTCTAAAATATCAGTTTGAAGTGTGACCCGGGCGCGGGTCGCTTATTTCCCGCATATTATAGAGGGCTGGAGTTCTGACGTTAATCAAAGATAGACCGATATAAAAAAAGTCGATAAAACGTCAGAATAATTCGGACTAGAGGAAGACTTGCCAAAATTTACCAATCTCCTTCGAAACTCCCTAATTCAAGTCCAAACTGACACAAACTCAAAATCTACATCCTGTGGTAAAATTATCTCCTAGTTACTGCAGGGTGGGTGAAATGATCATAACAGGTGTGTCTGAATCAAATGAATGCTTTTTATTTTGATGCTTAAAAAGGGAAAGATAAATTGAGCAAAGCAGTTTCAGTCACATTTCATGCACTTTCTCCCTCGTTGGAGGTTTTAGAGGTTGACACCTGTGACCTTTGACTTTATCAACACCTATGACCTTTGACTTTATCGACACCTATGACCTTTGACTTTATCGACACCTATGACCTTTGACTTTATCAATCTAACAAATATAAGTATTCTGACCCTTGATCTATGATATCTGACCTGTACTACACCAAAGCTTTCAGGGGTGGACAATTCCACACACCCAGGACTAGCTGGTTTTAGGAAGCTAGTGAAAATCTTTCTGCACTGAAGGCTGCAGGCTGTACTCTAAATACAAAATTGTGCACCTCTAATTTTACAGTGCCAATTATAAAATCAGAGAACATTCGACCTTGTGAACCCTGACCTCTACTTACATGCTCCCTCGCCCTCCTTCGGTGATTTCTGGTTGACGTAGAAGATGCGAGGTACGTTGAGTTTCATGGCATGGAGGTCACTCCCGATGAGAGCCCACAGCTTGTATTGACCGGGGTAGCTTGTCTCCATCAGCTAAAACAAGTAATTGTTTTAGTAGACATGCAAGCATTATACCACATGTTATCTTTTACAGGTATATGCAGCGGTGGAAATATATACTATAAGTCTTTTTAACTGTTTGGTCCCTAAATTTTGCGGATTTGCAAAACAGGGTTAATTTCACCGATTTCTGGTCTGATGATCATTGGCAGAGAGCTAAGGTAAAGAGGAATTAATCTGCTATTAAGTTTGATTTTTTTTTAAAATTTGAATTCTGCGACAAAAACATCCGTTTTGTTAAACTAATATAGTGTACAGTTGGGCAATTTCAAATTCAATAGTGCATGAAAAGTGAGGAAATCCATATTTCACAAACTGTTTCATAAGATTGGAATATCTGGATGGGTCGACTTATGGCAAAGTCCAGATTATTTTCTTTATATAACATTGAAAACCAACTAATTTATCGAAGTAAAACAATTACTTGTATGAGAACATTCAAATGTCCTGGGGTCCACATGCAAAATATATTGCATGAATATGTCAAACATATTTTTTCGAATTATATTAAATCCAATATTTATAGATATCAAGTTAAATTTCTTGTCTTGTGTTCTGTCACATAACATCAAGATTTGACTGTATTCCACTTCTTTCCATTTTGAATTGATGGATGAAATGGTCTGAACGATTGTTTTCCACTCTCTCCATTTCTCCCTTCCACCCCCAAACAAACGTGATTCTCTGTACCTGTACTATCTGCCAAGGCATGTCCATGATACTGCGAGCCGTCCGGCGCAGGAATCCTCCAAGTCCAGTCCGGCTACTGACCGCTCGGCCCGAGGGAGCATCACCAAAGTCGACCCTGCGCCGTTTCCGATCCTGTCGGTCCTTCGCCTGAAGCTCCCATTTCTTCTTGTGGTACTCCAGCCAGACTGCACGCTCCTCCTGTTAGTGGTAGTTTAAGCAGATAATCAGAGGATTACTGGAGAATGGAGTTGGGGAGTAGATAGGAAATTTATCATCTATCATCGGTAAATGAGCCTTTGATTACTGTGTACTGGGGAAAAAATTTGCCACAGTTTAATTTTGAGGATTTTATGTAAAACTAACTTTCATGATGTAATACTTGCCATAACTTTAGCATGCATAAACAATACCTACACTCCTCTTTGTAGCCCAAAAACAAATGATTCAAATATCCTGACCTCCCTACCGTCACGTGACCAATAACTCGACGACAGAGCCACTGAGTTATGGTAATTATTACTGAAATGAATTTAGCATTTTGTGCCCTCTGTAATGAGGAGGGAAAATATCATTACAGCGAACAGTAAGTAGTAAGTGATATGACAAATATAGTAAACAAATATGGAAGGACGAAACTAGAACTTGGCGAAAATGAATTCTACCTGAGCAGGATGAAAAATTTGATTGGATACAAGTTTCCCAGTATACAGTATAAGAGAACAGATCACTGGGGGGTGTAGATCATTGGAAAACCGATAATTGTTAAAGTAATTTTAAAACGAATCTCTGGTTGGGGGAGGGTCATTGGTTAGTGGATCCTTAGGTTGTTAATTATACAAGAAAAACGTTATGCGTTGCTGTTGAAAAGTGAAAAGTATTATCCACTTAACAACCTAATTATCGGTTATTTAAATTAATTACTGTAGTGAATAGGAGGGCACATAAAAAAAAAAGTCTAATTAAAACAACATAACTAACCTTTGTTTTACCCATAGGTGGCGCCGGTCCCAGCATTTCCCGCCACGTTTGCGAGCTCTCCAGTAACTGAGACTCGTTCTGACTGGTGTCGGTGTTGTCCAGGCTTGTTCGTTTCCGTTTGTGAGCTATGGCCATCCCCAATCCAGTTTTGCCTCGAGACCGACCCCCGATATCCTCAATGTCTACCGTTGACCTCTGCTGTTCACTGTCAGGAAACAGTTCCTCAGAAGATTGCTAACAAACACAGAATTTTAAGAGAGGCTAAGGAAATGGTTCATTGTGTGGTAAATTAAAATACATACCAACTTCCTTGTGAAATTTGAACAAGAGGCCCAGCCCAGATGGCCTGTATCGCTCACCTGGAAATGTTAGTAAAATTGAAGTTGGAATAGCTAGGTGTTGCTGGTAGTGTACATGTATTACATGGTTAGCCAGGGGTTATATTTACATGCAATTGAACAAAATCCTGTCATTCCTACAGGAAAAGAAGGATTTTGAAGAATTTGCCATGTTTCCCCTATTGGGCCCCGCCCCTCTGCCCCAAGGGGGGTCAGACCCACCTTTGATACAAAATCCTGTTGCCTTTACCCAATGATGCTTTAGACCAAATATGAACAAAATCCTGTTATTCCTACAGAAGAAGAATTTTCAAGAATTTACTAAATTACCTCTATTTGGCCCTACCTCTCAGGCCCCAGGGGGGGTCAAACACACCATTTACACAAAATTGATTTCCCTCCCTATAGGATGCTACTGTTCAAATTTTGTCAAAATATGAAAGCTTTTCCTCAATATCCCTTATTTGGACCTGCCTCTCTGCCCACAGGGGGGGGCATACCAATACCAAGATGCAAGGATGCTCCAGACTAAATTAGGATAAAATACTTTAATCTCTATGGTAGAAGGATTTAAAAGGTTTCCCCTCTATTTCCCCTATTCGGCCCTGCCACTCTGCCCAAAAGGGGGCCACACCCACCGTTAATACAAAATTAAGTCCCCTTTGCCCAAGTTTGCTCCAGGCTGAATAAGGATAAAATCCTTTAATCCCTACGGTAGAAGAAGGATTTAAAAGGTTTTACTTCTATTTCCATTGTTTGGCCCCGACCCTATGCCCCCAGGGGGGCCACACCCGAGCCACACCCACCATTTATACAAAATTGTGTCCCCTTGGCCGAAAGATACTCGAGACTAACTTAAGATAAAATCCCTTAATCTCTATGGTAGAAGAAGGATTTTAAAGGTTTTACCTCTATTTCCGCTATTGGGTGTGTCTACCCCCCNCCCCCCCCCCCCCCCCCTCCCCATGGAGGCAGAGAGGCAGGGGGTTAGACCCACGGTTTATACAGAATTGGTTCCCCTTCACCCAAGGATGCTCCAAACCATATATGGAACAAATCCTTTCATTCCTACAGAATAAGAAGGATTTTAAAGAATTTGCTATATTTCCCCTATTGGGCCCCTCAAACCCACGGTTTATACAAAATTGGTTCCCCTTCCCTCAAGGATGCTTGTGACCAAATATGGAACATATCCTTTCATTCCTACAGAAGAAGAAGGATTTTAAAGACTTTGCTATATTTTCCCTATTGGGCCCCGCCCTCTGCCCCCAGGGGGTCCACACCCACCGTTTATACAAAAATAAGTCCCCTTGACATATGCTCACCATAGTCCTTAGGACCAGGTAAGCTAATAAAATCCCTTAATCCTTACGGTAGAAGAAGGATTTTAAAGGTTTTACCTCTTTTTCCATTGTTTGGCACCACCCCTCTGCCCCCAGGGGGGCCACACCCACCGTTTATACAAAATTGAATCTCCCTGGCCTAAGGATGCTTCAGACCAAATATAGTCAAAATGTACTTAGCTGTTCAGGACTAGTAGCGTTTTTAAGTAAAAGTTGTCGGACAGACACCGGTATGGCATAAGCTCACCTTCAGACCAGGTGAGCTAAACATGAGTACCGCCCGTAGAATGCCATATACTGGTAGTGTTATATACTTTCTTACATTGAAATAAGAACGGCTAAAAATCTTCAGAATAGAATACAGTAATTATTAAATAAAAAGTTACATTTATGGGGCAAGGAAGTAAATCCAACAGTGTAGGAGGGTATATAAAACGGGATTTTACATCAACAAGAACCGGAAATAAAACTCCTATTTTTGGTTTGTGGTGTGTATTTGTGAACAATTGACTGCCAAGGACTTTTTGTGGGTAATTAAGTGAAATAAATAATGAAAACAACAGAAATATTTTAAGCATGCAACTTTTAAATTTGATTTTTGAAGTTTCAATTTTTGTCAAATTTTTCGTGAAAAATGCACCAAAGAAAACTTTGATTAATTCTATAAAAAAACACCAAAGTAATCTTGTCAAAAGTAAACAGATCAGCTTTAAAAAATAAATTTAAAACAGAACGCTCCATCACTGCAAAATTCTACAATAAGTGGCATTGAGATGCTGCACTCAAATGGTAGAGGCTGTAACAATGATCACAACAAACACTGTACATTTCCTTCGTTGATGTACAGTGCTGTTTTGTATAGGCTTGTATGTGGCAAAGGGTTAAACACAATCTACACTGACCTACTTCACTATCTATGTCTCAATTAGCAGTGTAAGTCTGTCGGTTTCCTGTCACTCCACAGGGAAGTTATTAACTATGCACAACAGGGAAGTTATTTACTATGTACAACTGCAGGTCTAAACAGGTAGATCTACGCATTGCCGCAGTGATGGCCGTAGCCAGAGCAGAAATTTGTTGATATTACTAACTAGTCAGCAGCATTGTCAAATTCAGCCGAACATTTGACTTTTAGTTTTGATCAAACTTTTACAATGTTCGCAGGAAGGTTACAGATTTTTCAGCAAAGCTAGAGGGAAAGTCATCATGTGATTGTGAATCCCAGGGCTGGATAACTATAGACAATGTAAGTGAACCTTCTGAAGTGTGGAACGGTAAACCTGGATTCATCATCACAGTAACCCTGTGACATCAGTGATCGTGAGGTGGTTATTCAATAGCGTTTTTACATTACTATAAGTTTAACAAACATATACTACTGGATGGGACAGTCAAGTCCAGTTTTCATTTCTTTACATGACAAACTCTTATTTGTGAGTGTTTATATTACTGATAACAATATTTATACAAAAACAACATCAACATCTTCAGGATTTCAACAAAGAATTTAGCTTTTCATCAAAATGGCAACCCCTATAAGCCAAATTCCTCTCCGTATTAAAGGTCAAACGACATGTATTCACCACAGGGGCAGACAGCTAGACTTGTATTGTGAAAAATGCCAGGAACTGGTTTGTCTAAAATGCCTTTCTTCTATTCACAAAACCCATCCAGTTTGTGAGCTCAGTGAAATCAGTCCTCAGAAAGAACCAGACATTAAAAACTTTATAGACAGAACAGAAAAAAATGACCTTGTGCAAATTGGAAAATACATCAACTCTACTGATACGCTCCTTAAAGACAACACCAGTACTTTTGAGAAGCTGTCACAAAAAATAAAACTGCAAACAGATCAATTAAAACAAGAGCTGGACATGCTTACAGCACAGACACTCTCTCTTTATTACAAAATGGAAGAGGATAATACCAAGCTGATAAAGAAATACAAACAGGACCTGGAGATGTATGAGAAGCAACTCAAACAACAAATTCAAGAATGTAAAGCAGCTCTCCAGCGTGGTTCACACATACAGATTTATGATACATTTTGTGAGATCCAGTCTCCTACACACAGTCTCCCTGTAAAACCTGTCCTGGGTACTGCCAACTTCACTACAAATGAAAATCCTCAAGATCACTTGAAAACAGCCTTGGGAAAAGTTACCACCTCAGGTCAAGATCAAACTTTAACTGACCAGGATCGGTCAGTCTCAACATCTGATGATCAAGGACAGCCCTCTACACAACAACAACAACGGTCAGGAGCAAAGGTGAAGAAAGCAGTGACAACATACAAACTATTGCCACAGACCAAGGTAGTGGAGGAGTGGAAGTCTCCATGTGACATTGATTCTATATGTCCCACCACTGATGGTCAGGTATGGACACTGAGCTATGACACATTTACTCTCCTGGACAGGAAAGGTAAAGTAATACAGGTGGTCGAACACAATGTCTGTTTCAATGACATCAGTCTGTCACCAACCACACACACACTGTGGGTCTGTGAAAATAAAAACAACATCATGCAGCTGGTTACAGGACGAAAGATACACAGATTCAGCACCAAGGAGAATCCCTTGTGTATATGTGTTACAGCCAGTAACCATGTCATTGTAGGGATGACCAAACACATCTCCAAATTTACCACAGCTGGTAAAATGGTGTGTTCTACTATGGCTAAAGGGACTGGGAAACCATTAGTGTGTACACCACACAGGATCTCAGAGTGTCCTGTCACTCACAATGTGGTAGTCGCTGATTTCAATATTGAACGTGATGGTGGTGATGGAAAACAACATGTTGTTGTGATGGACACTGATTTCAAGGAGCTGTTTGTATATAGAGGTGACATCCCCAGTACATATCGACCAACACCACAAACAAGAGGTAAACCATTTTACCCCTGTGATGTGGTGTATGACAGTGTGGGGAACCTGATTATAGGGGACTGTAACAACTACAGGGTCCTACTCATCAGTGGAGGTGGTGAGTTCCTCAGGATCATACACACAGACACAGACTTAACAGTGGCTGTAGGTATAGACAGGGAGGATGTCCTGTGGGCAGTGTTTGGGTATACCAACAAAGTCAAACTACTACAGTACAGCAGTGTGTGACACCTGTAACCAAACAACTAGTATATCTAGTTACCATGACAATGACATGAATATCAGAAACAAAGGAAACTTATCATGATTACAAATCAACTTAAGATGTGTGACATTTACAGGATTATAAGTTAAACGTCTAGACTACAGATTGTGAGACATTCCCAGGATTAGAAGTTAAATGTCCTGACTACAGATTGTGAAATATTCACAGTACTATAAGTAAAATGTCTATAAATACAGATTGTGTTACATTCACAGGATTTTAAGTAAAATGTCTAGACTACAGAATGTGTGACATTCATTGGATTTAAAGTATAACAAGGCCAATTCTTGTAGTATGTCTGTATTAGATTTTTCATGCCCAGCAATTTTATGTATGGTTATGGGGTGGGGATCTCACCTGTTTCCAAGCTGTGACTCAGAAACTAGGTCCATAGGGTTGTGGCCAGACCCCAGGATCAATTCTAATAGCATGACTGCATTTGTCTCTTTTTGCCCAGCATTTGTATTTATAGTTTTGAGCCCTGCCCCTCAGCCCCCTGGGGGGTCAGCCCCACCATTTGTACAATTTTGAATCCCCGCTACCCAGGGATGCTTCCAGTCAAATATGGCTGATGTCCATCTCTTAGTTCCACAGTAGTTGCTTAAAGCAATATAGCCAAATTGCCCTCTTTTGGGTCCGCCCCTCAGCCCCCTGGGGGGTCAGCCCCATCATTTGTACAATTTTGAATCCCCACCACCTAGGGATGCTTCCAGACAAATTTAGTTAAATTCCAATCAGTGATTAAGAAGAAAGAAGTCGTTTAAGGAAATTGTTGACGTACTTCGGACTCGGTGAGCTAATATATCCCCAGAACAAGAAATTGGCTTCGAGCACAGAATCTGAGTTTGAGCATGAAAATGTTTTCATGAATACGGGCCCTTGAACTTTTGTATGTCTACCGGTCTACCAACTCTTCATAGAGAATAGTTTTACTCAGGAATTTCTGTGTAGGTCTTCCTGCTTGTCGGTCATTAACTATTTTACCAGTGGTTCACTGTTAGTTGTTTTACCTGGAGTTTCTGTCGCTGAGTGGGTGCAAATATCTCGCTGATTTTTTTCTGTTTGAACACATCATTACGCTCCAGTAACTTCTTGTGAAGCCAGTCAGGGTGGCGGATTCGAGGAACTGGATTGGCTACCTGAGAGGTTAAAGGTCAGCAAGTAAAAATAATGCACTTTAGGAGATAAGGTTCATCATACCGAAACACATCTTTTATTGAAGCATCGAAATTCGAAAGGACTCCAACAAAAAATAATTAGAAATCCCCTTCAAACCAGGCAGAAAGACTTCATTTGATCTGGAAAGGACCCGATTTATAAAATGCCTATTGCAAACTTTGATATTGACACAAATTTTTTATGAAATCCTTTTCAAAACATGTACTTGTAGTACAAAATGAAATTGGCATTTCCAATTTCTGAACTGAACTAGAAATTGTCTGTAAGACATAAAAGCAGCTTTGACCCTGTGACTGACCTAACATCAACAGTGACCTTGCTATTGATACGTAATTGTATAAAATCCTTTTCAAAACAAGTAGTTTTAATACAAATGAAAATTGGGATTTCCTATTTCTGAGGAGGTTTTGATCTGGACTGTAAAACAACTGTAAGACATGGATGCTGCTTTGACCCTGTGGTTGACTTGAACAGTAACAATGACCTTGAACTCAGGACCCTTATACGAGGTATTCTCATACTCGACTTAAACGAAAATCTCTTCAACAAGATTCATCAGTTTGGAAATATGTAATATCAGAGTTTTACTTTCCACACAAACAATGTATGTAGTAAACAAGTCGCAACGTTTCAAGACAGACTGGTCCCTTTGTCAAGCTAGATAGCTTGACAAAGGGACCAGTCGGTCTTGAAACGTTACAACAGGTTTAATAGATATAATGTTTGTGTAGATTATTAAAAGTAAAACTTTGATATTAAATGAAAAAGAAATTAAATAGGTAGAGTCATGACATGCCTGGATGGGACCGACATGGGGCAACATTTTGCAAGTCAATTATATACTGTTTCATAAAGCTGCATTCTGACCAGAACATTTACCTGAGATTCACATGAAACACATTTTCTTAGATTACTCTTCCTATATTTGGTATTTGGTCAAAACTCACCATTAACAGCTCATTTTTATCATTTTACACCCATTGAATGCCCCCACATGAAATGGCTGGGGACATAAAAATGGCTGCTGTATCATTATTTACCAATTGTAATGCTGCTGGAATGGTGATGATCTTCATAACAGATCCACCGAGTCTTTCTACGTAGTACTCCCAGTCAAGGATCTGACAGCAACAGAAATAATATCAAATCATTATAAACAGTCAAGGATCTGACAATAACAGAAATAATAACAAATCATTATAAACAGTCAAGGATCTGACAGCAACAGAAATAATAACAAATCATTATAAACAGTCAAGGATCTGATCACAACAGAAATAATAACAAATCATTATAAACATGTTTTCTTGCCAAATGTTTTTGGTTATTTCAGGAATACCTGTGAATTGTTCGATATTGCTGAGTGCAAACCGTTTTGATATAAGAACGAAAATAATCTTGGATGATTCTTGTCCTCATTTTAGAGTCAAACTCGTTATTTTTGCAACAGGAAATTTTAACCACCTCTTCTCCCCAAACTCAAAATTTTACAATTTCACTTACTCTACATGAGTCTTTTTGATGATTGTGTGTTTTTCTTGTTTTAAGTAAATCAATAATGAAGTATACTAACCTCTCGAATTTCAAATTCATTGGTTGCGGGAGACTTCAGCCATTTTCTCAGGTAATGTTTCCGTACACTTGGCTCTGCTTGAAAGATTGCCAGTGGTATAGCCCTGTGACAGAAATCATACAGCTTCAGTCCTTTGACAAAATATATACACAATACAGAGTCACCTGCCAAAAATGACCACTACTCTGTGCTTCTGAAGTGTAACTTGTCTAGACTGACCACCACTCTGTACAGTGTAACTTGACTAGACTGACCACAACTCTGTACAGTGAAACTTGTCTAGACTGACCACCACTCTGTACAGTGTAACTTGTCTAGACTGACCACCACTCTGTACAGTATAACTTGTCTAGACTGACCACAACTATGTACAGTGTAACTTGTCTAGACTGACCACCACTCTGTACAGTGTAACTTGTCTAGACTGACCACCACTCTGTACAATGTAACTTGTCTAGATTGACCAGAACTCTGTACAGCATAACTTGTCAAGACTGATCACAACTCTGTACAGTTTAACTTGTCTAGATTGACCAGAACTCTGTACAGTATAACTTGTCTAGACTGACCACCACTCTGTACAGTGTAACTTGTCTAGAATGACCACAACTCTGCAGTGTTACTTGTCTAGATTGACCACAACTCTGCAGTGTTACTTGTCTAGATTGACCACAACTCTGCAGTGTTACTTGTCTAGACTGACCATCACTCTGTACAATGTAACTTGTCTAGATTGACCAGAACTCTGTACAGCATAACTTGTCAAGACTGATCACAACTCTGTACAGTTTAACTTGTCTAGATTGACCAGAACTCTGTACAGTATAACTTGTCTAGACTGACCACCACTCTGTACAGTGTAACTTGTCTAGATTGACCACAACTCTGCAGTGTTACTTGTCTAGATTGACCACAACTCTGCAGTGTTACTTGTCTAGATTGACCACAACTCTGCTGTGTTACTTGTCTAGACTGACCACAACTCTGCACAGTGTAACTTATCTAGATTGACCACCACTCTGTACAAGTTAGTTTACCTGTTGAAACCAACCATCACTCTGTACAAAGTAGTTTACCTGTCGAAACTGATCACCAATCTATACAAAGTAGTGTTACTTGATAACTGTGCACAACAGGTTTAGTAAAGCAGGCTTCAAGATTGTACCTTTCAGTAACAGGGGCACCGTCTGGCTTCTTGGAGATGACGTAGTTACAACTTACACCTGCATCCTTCACCATCTGGTCACCGAGAAACTGGAAAATTGATAATCCGCTTTAATTTCCTGTACGCTAAAATTTTATTTTTACAGCATTTACTTAACAATATTGAAGTCATTACTTTCAATGGTTTTTTTCTCCTCTTACGTCCAATACCTTCACCCCTAATCCTTTCACCAACTGTAGACCATAATGGACTCATCAAGTCCAGTTTAAATGTGTATGGGGTTGAATGAGTTGAAGGAAAAGGGAATCTCAACCATGATACAACTGAGGTTTCACTTGTAGCCAGTCGATTCACCAGCTGCTTCCATGAAAACATTAGAAGAATGATAATGGGGTTCTATGAAATATACAAAAACTTGTGTGTGCTACATGCAACTTGAAACCATTTTGAAACCATTTTGAAACCCTTAGCTACAAACTTATTCATTTCATGAAAACATTAGAAGACTGATAATGGGGTTCTATGAAATGTACAAAAACTTGTGTGCTACATGCAACTTGAAATCATTTTGAAACCCTTAGCTACAAACTTATTCATTTCATGAAAATATTAGAAGAATGATAATGGGATTCTATGAAATGTACAAAAACTTGTGTGTGCTACATGCAACTTGAAATCATTTTGAAACCCTTAGCTACAAACTTATTCATTTCATGAAGAAAATATTAGAAGAATGATAATGGGATTCTATGAAATGTACAAAAACTTGTGTATGCTACATGCAACTTGAAATCATTTTGAAACCCCTTGCTACAAACTTATTCATTTCATGAAAATATTAGAAGAATGATAATGGGATTCTATGAAATGTACAAAAACTTGTGTGTGCTACATGCAACTTGAAATCGTTTTGAAACCCCTTGCTACGAACTTATTCATCTCTTACTCTATAAAAAGAAGCAGACATGCAGTTGGAACCCTTACCTCGGCCAATCGCCTCGCTGTGCTGATGGACATGGACTTCTGGGAACCATAATCCTCCAGAGTTCTAGACATTCTCTTTTTTTCGGCGATCAACTCAAAGAGTTCAGAGTCTGGCATATTGGCAGCCTGTTCAAAATATTATTTTTTACGTTAAAACAAGTAATCACGAATGAAATGAATCCTCTTGTGAACACGAAACAAGTTTGTTGTACTATTGTATCTAACACTGGTATGGCGACTCAATGCTATCTGTAGAAAATAACCAGAGGAAAGACTGAAGATTTTTCTAAAATCAGTACATTTACAGTTTGTGAATTTTGAGAAATATCTTAAAAATGACACATGTTTGAGTTCCTTGTCTACAGGTTATCATAGTGAATCCATGTATATACAATTTTGGTTTATATTGATTTCAATATTCATAGATTTCAATATTTATGTTGCTATCGTACTCAAATCTTGTGAGAATTTCACCATTGAGCCAAAGAGTGGCTTGAGTGATTTTTTGTTATTATCATTGTATGAGTTTCTCGCAGGGCTGTATACATATTATGTCATGGGCCTGTATCCCTTGGATTTTATGTAGGATGGGTTGTCAGAAAATATACATGATTTATTCAATTGTTAATATCTAAAACATACTGAAAATGATTAAATAAAAATTGTAAAATATTCATTTCACAAGCTTAATTGGAGTTATCTCCCCTACAAAATTAATTGGATAGTTATGACAGAATATATGTAATGTTTGTAAATAAGTTCGGAAAGGACTTAAACGGGCATAGCCTGATGTCCAATCCAATTGACATATATAAAGTCAATAAAACCTGTTGAAATGGAAAAAAAAATGAAATGTCATGTTTTGAGTAATAGTCCACAGCAGCTATTGTAAAATATTTACTTGCCTCAACTATATTTTCAAAGTAAATTATTAAAATTTCCACTAGGCCAAACATGAAATCTACTAGCCCCAGTACGGAGCAAGCAGAAATGTACACTCCTGTTCTGGTAAATGTAGGTAACGAGAGCAAAATGGTATAAGATCACAAAACTATGAAACCAAATTAAATGTGAATACCTTTTCAGCCCTGATTACAACGTTAGTTTTTTTCTATCATGTACAGAAATGAAAACATTTTTAAGACTTTTCACAGCAACCTTACCTTGCTGAAGAGGACGTCTAGCCAGTAGTCGGCCACCTTGGCGACTGCTGCGTAACACTCCTCCAGTGTATCACCCTTCAGGAACGCCTCAAACACTGACGACTGGAAGATCTTGATCAGCTCCAACTCACCGTTCCTTTTTACCTCAAATCCCTGTAAAGTACAATTGATGGTTAATAAACATTTCTCCCATAATATGTATATAAATTACGTGTGTCACACAGAACTCTTATGTTGGATACGTGTGTCACACAGAACTCTCATGTCAGATAGGTGTGTCACACAGAACTCTCATGTCAGATAGGTGTGTCACACAGAACGCTCATGTCAGATAGGTGTGTCACACAACTCTTATGTTGAAAACTTGTGTCACACAGAACGCTCATGTGTGTTTCGTCTCACACACAAAACTCATGTGGGATACATGTGTCACACACAGTTCTCTCATGTGGGATATGTGTGTCACACAGAGCGCTCATGTGGGTTACATCTCACACACAAAATTGTCATGTGGGATATGTGTGTCACACAGAACTCTCATGTGGGATACATGTGTCACACACGGTTCTCTCATGTGGGATATGTGTGTCACACACAGTTCTCTCATGTCAGATATGTGTGTCACACATGGTTCTCTCATGTTGGATACGTGTGTCACACATAACTCTCATGTGGGATACATGTGTCACACAGAACTCTCATGTCAGATATGTGTCACACAGAATGCTCATGTGGGTTACATCTCACACACAATATTGTAATGTGGGATATGTGTGTCACACAGAACTCTCATGTGGGATATGTGTGTCACACACATGGTTCTCTCATGTGGGATATGTGTGTCGCACAGAACACTCATGTGGGATACATGTGTCACACATGGTTCTCTTATGTGGGATATATGTGTCACACAGAGCGCTCATGTGGGATACAAGTCATACAAAACTCTCATGTGGAATACGTGTATCCCAAAAAAAAGTTAATATGGGATACATGTGTTCCACATTGGTGCACTCACTGGTCTTTACGATGACAATTTCACAGTCAAGTGATAGAGTAACATTACGACATTACATTCAAAATCCTGTCCAAATGTTGCTTGATGGCGAAATCTTGCCATGGCAAGTTAAACACCTCAGGAACATAAGTGTCATTGCACAAGCTTGCCCTAAAGGTATTACATGGATCTATGAATTTGGTATGTTTTTCTGCTTTTTCCAAATACGGTCTTAATTTGCGTTATCACAAGAAGACAAACACGAACATATCGCAGCCTCCTATAAACCTTTGCTATAGTGTTGCATTTGCATGGTTCATGGTATTTTGGTAATGAGGTGGAAGAAAAGACGTCGACCAATATGTCGTTATGTGGGATATGGAAATTCTACCCTGAGCTCAGGTAAAGAATTTGGTGTTAAATCCTCAGTTCTGAACCCTCGGGTAAAATATCCATATTGCACCTACCTACATATGATAGACGCTATCAATCTTTGCAAGCCTCAAGGCTCAGAGAGCCAGAGCTTCAACTTAAAGGCAACAGGCTGTGGTGGCCGAGTGGTAAAGGCGTCTGACATTCTGCTTCTACTGGCTAGCCTAGCCCTCCACCACTGGGTCGCGGGTTCAGGACCTACGTGGGGCAGTTGCCACCATCAAAACCTGGCAATTCTTTAAATGACCATAGCTGTTAATGGGACGTTAAACACAAACAAACCAAAACTTTGATCCAAAGGAAACGTTTTTTCCACAAAAAACTCATTGACTTAAAACTTACCTTTAGCTCAGCAAGAGAACCATCAAAGTTGAAGACAGCGTATCTCTTCTTGAGCTTTTTGCCTTCCTCCTTAGACGCGGGGAGAATCATAGCGAGATATGGACCGTCCACCTCGAAGAAGATGGAGTTCTCACTGCGTAATGAGTACTGGAGCTTGTTAGGGTCTACTAACTCCTCATACTGGTCGTTGGTGAAGAATTCCTAATTAACACAAACACAGTACAGGGTTCGTACAAGAATTTTACAATGAAATTTGAGTCTGTTGTTAGGGCATTTTAAGGGCATTTTAAGGGCTTGTTCCAATTAAGGCTGAAAATCTCCCGCCATTCGCAAATTCTCAAAATACTGAGATCTGGATGTGTAACCGGGATGTCTCAAATCTCACCATATAAATATTTAACAACCTTAAAATTCAATATCAGTTAGCTAGTTCGAAAATCTAGAAAATAAGTCATAACAAACATTTCATTTTCTAGGAGTTTCTGAGTTCATCGTTATGATAATAACACAACAAACCACCAAAATCAATATACAATCATAATTTAATGATCATTTAGTCTAATTCAAGGCTCGTTTCCATCCATTTAAAACATTTTTGTTAAATTTAAGGGCTTAATAGGGCCTTTTAATCAATTTACCATGATTTTGAGCATTGCCCCTGGGTAGGAGACAATCAATTTATACCCTGATAACCACTGACCTTGACCATGATATTGAGCATTGCCCCTGGGTAGGAGACGGTCACTTTTGCTTTCTTCGGGTTTGTAGTCTTGAGGACATAGTTTTCAGGGAAAGTTGCGGGTAAAACACACCAAATACCATCTGTGTCTAGCTCCAGAGGGCGCCTGCATTCAAGTGAAATTGTTAATTTTTCTGGGAACAATGGATGAAATTTGCACAATTTGAGGAAATGAAGTAAGGTTTTGGTCAATAGGATTGTTCTGACACCTTCTTTGTGCTCTCTAATAAGATCAACATCTTTCTTTCATGTTTATATTGAAGACTAATGTTTCATTTATAAATACCAGTAATACTGTAAAATCATAAATTTTCGTGGGACATTAAATTTCGTTTATTTTGTGGATAACAAAAATCCGCAAAATCATATCCCCACGAAAACATAAATTTGGTATGATATAGACCGGGGGAAATCAGAAATCAGCGAAATATAATGTCCTTGAAACAGGCTAGTATATGAAAACCACGAAATTTTAACCCCAGGAAAATAATTTTATTTTACAGTACTGTAAATATACATATTTTAGTGGTAATTTTATTTTTTAGCACTTTTGGTAAATTTCGACCTAGTTTTCTAGTGCATCATTATATCCTGAGTGTGCCAATTAGTTCATGTTTTTTATATGTTAAAATTTGACAACACTAAAATGAGGACTTTTACAGTATTTATGTTATTGTGTGAAAAATCAGTTTTACCCGATCTGTTCGACGATTTCCTTCGCTTTGGTGATGATGTGAGCCCCAGTGTAACACACAACTCCGGCCATCTCCATACTGTACCAACGAGCTCTGAAACCATGGTAACACCACATGTACTGTAATAAGCCCACCTCCACTTCTTTTATTTAGCATCCAAGGTGCTTTGAAAATTGGCTGAAGGAGGCACTTATCAAGATTACAAAACCTGAGTGTTGGCAGTTGCTGTCAAGGCGTCAGGATAACTGTTAGACATATCCCCAGGGATAATTCCAAAATTGTTCTGTTTTATATGATCCGCAGAATAATATGACAAGCGTAAAAATTATGACTCTAATGCCTTCATGAAATAGCATGCATTTGGTTGTGACGATTCATAAACATAAATAGTGATGTTTGAAAATAGATTAAATCACACATCTAAGGGCGCTTAAAGGGGGATGGGTGCTAATCACAGTGAATACCGTAAACTCCAATTTGATATCAGGATGTCATCAAATCGATTGCCGATATGATGTTGGTTTTTCTTAAATTAAATTTTGCAATTTTCCAAAGTTCCTTCCCAAATTAAGAAAAGTCCTGTAAAAGAAGAAACGGGCTATAAAACCAGAAGTCATCTAGAAGCAAACTTTTCAGTAAATACTCACCCTTTTCTCATCACATAACCGTAGAAAGAGTTCAGAATACACTTGTGGGCGAGTTGGAGCGAGTCGTAAAGGACCACCATACCGTTGGCACGTTTTATTTCAGCTGCATCTTTCAATTCCTCAGCCTCTGCTAATTTCCTCTTCCACACCTTCACAAGCCCTTTAAATTCATAACGTCTGTCTCGGAAATCCCTGACAGTGTCGACGTAAAAAGAGTTTTCTCTCTGACAAATTGTGGCGGTTCTCTCCTCCATCTTCGTAGAATGGACCTTTTTATAGGCCTTTTTACAGTAGTCTACAAACAAAAGCGTTTCATTAACTTAAACCTACCCACATTGTATTCACTTATTTTATATGACAGATTTATAAATTAAGGATCCCTGTATCACAGCAGGCAAAACGTCAGAGAATTCCACTGTAGTTTTTCATACATACAGTTTGGTTTGGTTTGTTTGTGATTTATGTCCTATTAACAGCTATGGTGGAGGAAAGCCGGAGTTCCCGGAGAAAAACCAACAAATTTGTTCGTAAGATTTCTTCAAGGATATGATTTTTTTTCTGAAATTATTTATCAAACCTGTAATGATGTTGGGGAAAATGTTTTCAGTGCACATTTGCAGTGTTACGGGGGATCCTTAACTCATTCACCCCTGAAGACACATTTGAACTCTTCCAGTTCAAAGGATGGAATAGTCCATTATGAAATTTTAGGGTTGAATGAGTGAAATCAAAATTTGAAAGATAAATAAATAAATTATCCAATTTTTTCTCTTGATACTAAACAATGGTTAAAAATAAAAAAAATCTACTGTTTTCAATCTGAATCAAACTGTTTAGGTCCTGATTTGACATTTACCATAACCTTATCAATTAATGTATTTATTCTAATCTGTTGCCCACATCCACCTACCAGCCAATCGTTTTTTCTCTATGGTTGCCTGCTCCTCACGGTTGAGCTGGTGAAATGCCCGGGGTTCCCCTCCAGGGGCAAATGGCGGGAACTTTTCATTCTCCAACTGTTGTTGTATCCGGTGGAACTCGCTGCGTGAGGCAGGCACTGCAAAAGGACATCAGCCATTAGGTTTTTTAGATCAGGCTGTATAACAATATACTCTGCAAGGTAGACACTGGTGACAGTAAAGTTTAAATCTGACACTCAGATGTTTATTTCAAAGTGTTGTTGCCATAGTTACTGATTTTACATCTGTGAATGAAATCTCTTTGGTACTAGTTTGTGTTTTGGTTCATATATATATAGGTTCTTACATGAGTTTCCATTTCATATGAAATTTATGAAATGAGTCGAAGAATTTTTAATTTAGCGAGCTTCTGGCGAAAAATGCGCGACGAGTTTCATAAATCTAACATGAAATGAAAACGAGTGTAAGATCCTTTTTATCACATAATCATGATTTGTGGCATTTATTTGTGTTAAACGATAATTTTCATACAATCTTGAAATGTAAAAAGCCGCCATTTTGACTACAGTGCGTAGGCCTGTGACGTCATGTTCTTGTCCTTGGCGTGACGTCACAATTGAAACTGACAACCAATCACAGGGCTGATAGGTCATATTACATGGGTTAATACGCAAAAACATACGACATCGGTATATTCACTGGATAACACAGTACATTATGTGATAAAAAGGAGAGAGAAAGGAAGTAATGTTTTCATTTAACATTTGCTTCAATGCATTCAAGCTTAACTCTTTCACTGATGTTTCCCCACACAAAATAAACTTCCAGGCGATGGCTTCTCAGACAGATTCCATTCTTTAATTTTCTTATTCACATAATTTAAAACATAGAAATGTCTATACTCTGTTTTGGTTTATCATCAGTTATGAAAACATACATAGTCTAGTGAAGAGTGTGTATGTTATCAGGATTTCTTTATTGTTGGAATGCAAATTCCTTTAATCTCTGTATACAGGAATTGCTATCCTCAATATCCAGAGGTTTGGCTCACTTTCGCTCTTTGCACCCCTGGAATATGTCATAGCAAAATTGAAGGCACAAAGATAGCTGTTTGATTGGTCTCAGGTAAAAACTAGAAAATGTCTGTAAGACATAAATGCCCCCGCTCATGGATGGGGCGGGCATACAAACTCACCAATCGCTATGCTGATACTTGTCCTTTGAAGATTATAAAGGAGCGACACTCGACTTCAAAGCCTGTCATTTTTTACCGTTACATGACAGCGAGATTCTTTTGATGTACATCAAAGGATCAAACTAGTCTCTTGTTTCATCAACAAGGTGGCACACACTGAGCCTTTAATTTTGCTATGACATATTCCAGGGGTGCAGAGAGCGAAACTGAGCGAAACCCCTGGATATCGAGGGTGAGGAATTGCATTATCAGCGGAAACCTTTTTGTATCACCATCTACAGAGATTCATCAGTGAAACACTTTCCAAACATCACAGGAGGTACGGAACGCACTTGGCCGGTTTTGTATGTTTCATAGGCTTCTCCTATGGAAGATGTTAATAGACTCTGTTTAACAAAGCACGCAAACTCCAGACAAAACTACCACAGGGAAAAAGGTATGACTGGAATACAAAGTTGGTACAATGGAGCTTCCCCTACAAGTGATGGCTAGTTAACATCATTATCTAGCTTGCATTAGTTAATTTTCACATTGTATAATGACACAAAAGTTTACCGAATGTCTTTTACAGTTTGAAAATTAACTAATGAGTGTTAGTAACAAGTAGGTAAAAGATGGAGCATCAACACCAGGGATTCCGGTCTCCATCCCTTACCTACTCGTTATTACCTATCGTCTATGGAGCTCTATTAGAATACTCCGGTATCCACCTGAGATTCCTCCACCGAGACATCTACCAACCAGCACCTATAGGACGTTGCACTCCTCCGCCTCTTTGCATTTTTCCACTAACGAAAGTTAGATAAACATGATAATCAACCATCACAAGTTTTGGGACCTTTTTCTCCCACAACGTTTATACATTGTATCTAGACAACCACATTTCTCTTGGGAATACATTATTACCATCTCTGAGTGGGGAAGCAATAGCCATGAACAGTGAGGTCACAGTTAAAGATGACGTTGCAAAGTATTGTGACCAGTGAAATCACGTCCAGGGTGTTACTCACTAGTGAGTAACCAAAAACGTTTACCAACTCCTAGCAGGTTTATCCAATGAATCAGGAGTCAGGAAACCTACAGTGTTTGTGGGGCATATAAGTAGAAATGTAGACCCAGGGGTGTAGGATAGGGAAATTCCACCCAAGGGGTTTTCAATTTGGCAAAATTTCCCTATCCTTTATCCCTGGGCATGAAAGAGTTTTTTTCTCTCATTCCAACTGCCAGAATAAGCTCAGAAACCATGAAAGTGTGTTTGGACTGGCTACCATTTTGAAATATATCAACTTTTCCCCAGAGCCTTTTTGATGGAAATGAATCTGTCAGCGAGATTAAGCATACCACATATTTGCAAACATTGTTTGCACAGAAAAATAATCTTATCTTTCTTGCTTGTATGGTAAATATATTGTAAAAGTATTTTCATCATGTCTCCTCTTCCACATTGCGGCACTGACTTTTCCAATTTGTGTCATCACATCATTGTTGAGCAATTGTAGCATCACCTCATGTGAAAAGGAGGGTAATATAGAAATTTGTTACAACTCTTTCTTACCTTGGACAGCTCTATCTTAGAAATGAGAGAAATACATATTCCACGTTTATACCACAACGAGTACCCTCTACTTACTTGTTTCTCCTCTCCACATCCATGTCATGTGACGCTGACACACAGCACCGGGCTTGTTAAAGTCACACGCAGCACACGTTGCCTCGTCTACAATTGCTGGAGGCTGGAGAAGAGACAAATTCCTGAATTTTGATGAACTGATTGGTTTACTACATGTTACATATTCGTGTTGGGTTTTGATCTCATTATCACAAATGTACTCTACACCCACATCTTGCCACGACAGAATCAAAGTCCCCCTGTGCCATCTTGACTCAACAGAATCAAAGGGACCTGTGCCATCTTGTCACGACAGAATCAAAGTCCCCCTGTGCCATCTTGCCACGCCAGAATCAAAGTCCCCCTGTGCCATCTTGTCACAACAGAATCAAAGTCCCCCTGTGCCATCTTGTCACAACAGAATCAAAGTCCCCCTATGCCATCTTGTCACGACAGAATCAAAGTCCCCCTGTGCCATCTTGTGAAATATATACCGTAAATGAGTTTCTTGTATTGAAAGTAAAATTTTCCATCACTTGCAAACTTTCCTAGTTGCTAAAATGTTTCGATTCAACCCATAAATCCCTTATCTTGTGAAATGTTCTGTAAACATACATATTTAAGCGCAATCAAATTTTTACGATTTCTAAAATTTAAACAATTTAGAATATTCATGAAAATATTCAATAGAAAACACAAATTGACACAATCATAGTTTAGCGGAATATTTAGAATATTCATGAAAATATTCAATAGAAAACACAAATTGACACAATCATAGTTTAGCGGAATATTTAAAGTGTTAAATAAGACTACTGCTACAATATGTGTGCGTTGACTGTATTTTGTCCTTCACCATCCTCGAAATCCAGGGTTTACGCTCACTTTCGCTCTCTACACCCCTGGAATATGTCAGCAAAATTGAAGGCTCAGTGAGCGCCACCTTGTTGATGAGACAAGAAGACTAGTTTGATCCTTTGATGTACATCAAAAGAATCTCGCGGTCACGTTATGGTAAAAATTGACAGGCTTTGAAGTCGGGCGTCTCTTCTTTGTAATCTTTTAAGGACAGGTATCAGCCTTGCGATTGGTCATTTATTTTTACCCCAGACCAATCAAACAGCTGTCTTCGTGCCTACAATTTTGCTATCACATATTCCAGGGATGTAGAGAGCGAAAGTGAGCATAACCCCTGGATATCGAGGATGGTCCTTCATTAGCTAATTCCACATCCGCCCAGCAAACTACTATTGATTACATGGTTATCATATGGTTCAATCATATGACCTATTCTGACGTCATAAAATGGCATTAAAGACCTATATAATGACGTCATAAAATGGCATGAAAGACCTGTATTTTGACATCACAATGGAGACAATAACAGGAAATAAATGGATTCTCAATAACATACAGATATTCAGTAAACACCAAAGCTGTTCTTGTGGAGTTGAGAATCCTTTTATTTCCCTTCATGTTCCTATAGTAAGTATCTAGGGATCCCCTGTGGATCCTCCCGAGTACACTACCCCATTTTCTACAGAGGAGTGTTGGACGTCTCTTTCCTTCTTTACCAATGGCGACAATAGATATAGAACAAGGATGACATTTATTTTATACTTTTAACCCTTTCACCACTGTAGACCATAATGGACTCATCCAGATCAATGCATGGTAGAGTCTACTAAAGTTACATAGGGGTGAAAGGGTTAAAGTGTGTTCTGCATTATGAATATTCATAAAGTTCTTGATCAGGTGATAGGTCTA
The DNA here is from genome assembly GCF_002113885.1 of Mizuhopecten yessoensis. Taxonomy (NCBI): domain Eukaryota; kingdom Metazoa; phylum Mollusca; class Bivalvia; order Pectinida; family Pectinidae; genus Mizuhopecten; species Mizuhopecten yessoensis. Next base: position 303,581 of record NW_018404063.1, read on the forward strand.
AAACTGTGACATTCAATTTTTGAATTTACCGCATGTGCAAATATATATATATATAAATACCCTGCGTACAAATACAGCACGTGAAATTCACATACAATACATATGACGAAATGATGAAAGTTAAAATTCAGCAAACATTTATTTCAGTATTAAATGACCCATACATTAAGAGCACCAGGACAGAGCCTGGTTTCAAAACGGAGGACATTCAGCTGTAACTAGGACCTAGATGACTCCCTGCCAGGTGACTTCCAACCATTACCTGTAGTCTGTTGGTGAGAATGATGTTTGGGTACATGGCCGCCACATCCAGATGATAAATGATGGGGTTTTCCAGGCGGTTCGGACAGTCCCGCAGCATGGCCAGACGTTCAATGATGTCCGTGCAGACCTCGTCTAAGTTCGTCACTGTATCCATGGGAATTTTTTCCTCCTCTTCGATAGCATGCTTCATGGTCTTGTGCACCTTATCTATGAGGTTTTGGAACGCTTCCGGCACCTGGACAAATGATTACATATCACCAATGGGACCTTGATTGTAGTTCCAAACAGTGAGAAATTCAACTAATCCAAGTTTGATATATAAATGGAATATCAGTGGAGTTTATAACGGAAAAAAATCCGGACTTTGATATAAATTTGAATATTCGAAGTTTGATTGATGGAAGTTTGAATGTATATTTATATCATAGTTGCCGATAGATTTCATAAATCCCAGACCAGGTTTTTTTTTATTCTGATAATTTCATATAACAAATTTGCATAATATCTGTGTCACACATCATGACATCACATTTTATGTGAAAGTTTTATTGTAAATAAAATAATTACTTTAAACTGAAAAGATGTCTAATGAAGCAAAGCTACTGATAACTCCTACGTCAACATTTTTTTTTTAACTCATTCACCCCTGAAGACATATTTGAACTCTTCCAATTCAAAGGTTGGAATAGTTCATTATGAAATTTCAGGGTGAATCAGTTAGGGTAACTATGGTAACGGCAAGGATTTGAACCCATCAAATGAACAATTGGAGGTGTAAATTGTTGTTAAATGAAATCGTCTGAAATTATTCATGTAAGATATTTGAATCCATTATCAACTCTTCAACTGTAAATAACTTATCATGATAAATATATAAACCGTACCATTCTAAACCTGCAGGGAAGGTCGGCTCTGAACACTCCGGACTCCAGTGCCTCTACGTGACCTCCTACATATGTCTCAGAGTCCAGTACATGTCCGTCCTCCGTGAGCTTGTTGAATACAGCTATCTGTTTATTGGGGAATACGATGTTGGCATGATAGGCCTGGACCATGAGAAGGGCCTCACACAGCGTTCCGGATCCCTTCCTTAGCACCTGGTGTTGGAGAGAAATAAGTGTATTGATTAAAACCTTAATCGGTTTAAAATCATAATCGATGATTGATTTGTAATTGGAAGTCTGTTTGTTTTACGTCCTATCAACAGCTATGGTTATTTAAGGCCGTGCCAGGTTTTTGTGGTGGAGGAAAGCCGGAGTACCCGGAGAAAAACCATCTACCGACGGCCAGAACCTGGCGACTTCCCCACGTAGGTCTCAAACCTGCGACCCAGTGGTGGAGGGCTAGTGGTAGCAGAATGTCGGACACCTTAACCAAGTAGAAAACTGATCGACGATCAATTGCATAATCAGTTCATAATTTCAAGAGCCTGAATACCCAAATAAAGTGAGAACACTACCATAAAATCAATAGACAAGAGTTGTTAACTATACATTAGGTTTTGTTCTTTTATAATGAATGGATTTCAAGCAATTTTCATGCAGTTTTATCAATCATAGAGTAAAAAACAAAGGAATATATGACTCTCAAATACCTTTTTAACATTGAAACTTTTAACACTTTGATTTTAATGAAGAACCGATTATATCGATAATAGAATTTTTAATCAATAATCAGAATCGGCAAGGCAAACCGATCATCAGCCCATCACTACTTCATAGCCAGTCAACTCAAGATTGTACTGAACCAAACATTTTATAATTTTATTAAACCCATATGCATCTAGCCATCGAAAACCTCTAAAACTACAGCAAGTCTTTCCTTTTCTTATTTTTGACAGTCTCTTATTTTCAGGGATTTGCCAAACTAAAATTTCCTCAATTTCTTGGGATCTATATATTTTTTCCCCGCAGATTTCAGGTCTAGTAGCTATGGCACATTGTGTTATGGTAAGGATGGATTAATTTGCTATCTTATTGGAGGGATTTATTTCTGTAGTAATACTGTTACCACGAAAATTAGAACCCAATGGACATAGAACCTTTACAGTATTTTCTATTATTCTAGCTTAGTTAAAAAAAAAAAAAAAAATCAGGATAAACATGATGCAGATACCTTGTATTTTTGTATCTTTGCTTCTAGGTTTGGAAGCTTCATTTATTTAGCTACCTAGTTAAGAATTTCAAAATAAAGGTACTTGATATATTTCAGCTCAAATTTGATCCCTAAATAACACTGACTCATTCACCCCTACCTATCTAAACTGGACTTGCCCAGTCTTTGATATGGTAAGGTTCAAATGTGACTTTAGGGGTGCATGGGTTAAATACTTACCTCGTCTGGCTCCATAGGGATGATCGTACACAGGGCAAATATGAACGGGTGGACATACTTCATGTACAGGTAGTAGGTAGCTACAGCGTCGGACACGGAGTAGTTAGAGAGCACCTACAACGATCAATTACATACTTATTGTACGTCAGCATCTAAAGCCAAAGTAGAAGTTGCACTAAAGTATTAAAAAGACATTGTCTAGTCATGATACGTGTCCCTACCATGATTTTGTTTTGTTTGTTTGTGTGTTACGTCTAATCAACAGCTATGGTCATATAAGGACATGCCAGGTTTTGGTGGTGGAGGAAAGCCGGAGTTCCCGGAGAAAAACCACCGACCTATGGCCAGTACCTGGTGACTGCCCCACATAGGCCTCAAACTCGCGACCCATTGGTGGAGGGCTAGTGGTAGCAGAATGTCAGACGCATTAACTACTTCACCACCACGACTTTTTTTTAATTTTATTTTTTTAATGTTTTTTAAGTGCTGAAGTTGCACTTTCTGGATCACTACCGATTTGTTTCCAACCATTTCTTTCCGACAAATATTTCTTAGAATCACAGCAACTTCTTAAACAATTTCAAACACAGAAAACTGCAAGGATCTGATTAGAATGCATTAATGTTATAATTTCCCTCCTTGACATTCTATCTTCTAATTTTCTTGCGAATAATTTTTTACATTGAATTACATAGCATATTATCAAATTGAAATGGGCTTGTTTAAATTTTCTGAACAAACATCTAGTCCAGGTAAAGAAAATAAGGGCAGCACGATAGTCTGAGATTAGTGAAATCTTCAACTGAACCAGTGGTTCTAAAAACTTTGATATTACGTATCATGTTGAATAATATATACATTTATTCTATATAAAAGTACAGGGCTACACAATAAGGGTAGCCTTATTCCGTCGTTGCGTATTGCAGAGTTATCTTCTCTTGGGAGCAGGGATTGATTGTCACGTCACTTGTTTGTGAGAGTAACGTCATCAATTTTGAGAAAACGACGTAATTTTCTCCCCCAAACCAATGACGTAACAATCAATACCTGTTCCCAAGAGAAGATAACTCTGCAATACGCAAAGACAGAATAGTCGGAGACTAGTGAAATCTCAGGCTGGACTAGTCGTTCTTGAAACTGCTAGCCCGATTTGCTAGCCCGATTGACTAGTCAAAATTTGATATTACTTTTCATGTTAAATAATATTTGTTTGATGGAATTTACACACAGACTAGAAAAAGTGAGAACTACTAGCTCAAATGACTACTGGTTTTGAGAATTAATTTTCAGCCCTGTAATATAATAATACAGGCTGGTAGAATTACTAGAAATTAATAATTTACCTGTGGTTCCTCACTAGCCATACGACACATATCCTCAGGATCCATTTCTACTGGGTTGTACCTCAGCTTGGCCTGTAAAGGTTAAATGAAATCAAAGCCAGCCAAGTCCATACTTGCCAACGTTCCCTATTTAGGAGGGAGACTCCGGATTTTGGACCCTTAAATTTAGTATTTTCAACTAGTAAGTTTGCTAAACTGTTCCTATATTACAATATCTAATGATTTCATCTGAAAGAACAACTCACAATGTCGTTTTAAAGGGTTATTTTGTGTCTAGGGGGTATATTCACACATATAATTTTGTTTTGATTTTAAGCATGCAGAATCTCCCCCATGGAAATTTCAAAAAGATGGCAAGCATGCAAATCTTCAGATCAATTCTCATTCTATCAATTATTCAAATATGTTGTATCTCAGTTGAGGTGAAAGGATCAAAAAGCAGAAATCTAAACTGACGTTCCAGTACTTCTAAGAAGTTGTGGAAAAGGAAGTTATTTATGAAATAAGGAGAGGCAATTTTCATGCCTAATCTGATGATAAATATTGAGTTATCTCGCTGTTGACAATCGACCCAGTCCAATGTAGCTACAATTTTTTTTATAGAAATACAGTATCTGCAAGAAAAAATAATTACAAGTGAATGGGTTAGCAATAAATAGCAACCCCACTCCGCCATGGTTTTTTTCTGGTACAGCCCTATTTTTAACTTAAATCTTTGTATTTTGACAGAAATAGAGATAAATTTTCTGCCATAGAAACTTACTTAGTTTTCCTTTCCACATCCTCGATATACAGGGGTTACGCTCTCTGCACCCCTGGGATATGTCATAGCAAAATTGAAGGCACGAAGATAGCTGTTTGATTGGTATCAGGTAAAAAAGCCTGACCAATCGTTAGGCTGATACCTGTCCTTTGAAGATTACAAATGGGCGACACTCGACTTCAAAGTAAATAAATTTTTACTGTTATGCGACCGCGACATTCTTTTGATGTATATCAAAGAATCGAACTAGTCTTCTTGTCTCATCAACAAGGTGGCGCACACCGAGCCTTCAATTTCGCTATGACATATTCCAGGGGTGCAGAGAGCGCAAGTGAGCGGAACCCCTGGATATTGAGGATGTCCTGTCCTTCATGAAGGCAGAAATAAATTATGACCTATTCATGATATATATATATTAGACATTACCTTGGCAACAGCTTTTAGGCCTTGACTACCTACAGGAAGGTAACTGTCTCGTTTTACCCAGCTACAAATCAAAACAAAAATTCTGTAAAGTTATTTTTCGTGTAGGGGCAAATTTAGTGAACATCAACGAGGCAAAGTATTACAAGTAATTGGTCGTCCCCTGCCTTCTCTCAATACTGGTTATTTACGCAGTATTAAATTCTCGCGATCTTGACCAAAAATTAGAAAATTTAATTTAAACGGATTATAATTTCGCGATCTAGAACTGGGAAGAAACTCAATTTTTGCAGTGTTTTAAAGTGTCAAATGAATAGGCTTTCATACAGCATACTTACAAGAAAGTGTATTGTATTAAACAAATCAACATCAAAACTATTAAACGTGTGATTTCCAAATATCTTATTGCTTCACTCTGGGTGTATATGTATCGTCATGACCACATGCATGCTATTTAATGACAACATTACGGTTATGAAATTTAATATCGCGACTCATATTAACGCTTGTCACATAATTCTGCATATCATATTATCGCGATTACGTCATTGGCCCGCAAAATTGCGAAAAAATATCATCCCTGCGGAAATATCCTGCTATGTATACAGTAGTTATCTTTATAAAATCATGACCTCGATATTTCCTTTGAAGATCATCATTAATAACAGGGCAAATGTAAATATAGGAACACTAGGAACAAGCTGAAAAGTCAAAATAGGAAACTTTCTATGCGTGAAAACTTCCGCTTTCACAATAGATACATACCATAGACAGTCCATGTGTATAGCAGTCCACGTGTATAGATACGTACCGTAGACAGTCCACGTGTATAGATACGTACCGTAGACAGTCCACGTGTATAGATACGTACCGTAGACAGTCCGTGTGTATAGATACGTACCATAGACAGTCCACGTGTATAGATACGTACCGTAGACAGTCCACGTGTATAGATACGTACCGTAGACAGTCCATGTGTATAGATACGTACCGTAGACAGTCCACGTGTATAGATACGTACCGTAGACAGTCCATGTGTATAGATACGTACCGTAGACAGTCCATGTGTATAGATGGTCGAGACTTGTATTCTCCTTGGATATCCTTCTGGAAGCCTATTTCCTGCGACATGTCCAATCCATGGAGAGCAGCTCTCGATTCCACAAATGGCCTGGAATGGGTGTTAATTGTAGATCTGTATATTCTAATTTCACACACATTTCATATTTTTACGTTGATTTTCATTTGTTAAGGGTGCATTAACATTTGTCACAAACAATTTAAACAAAGTAAGTGGAGACTCCCAACGAATTATCGCCCACCCCATTTTCCTCCTCCCATGCCTGTGACCTTTGACCTTGACCACCAAAATCTAATCAAGGTGTAGAACTCAATATTACCATACTATGTTGCAAACATGAACCCACTAAGGGGCGGAATGTTACCCCCTGACTGCCTATAAGAGTGTCTCTATAATTTTGGACAGCTGACTTTACTGATTTCGGCCCACTAGTGCTTAGTGAGTTGTCTTAAAAGGTTTAGAGTCGAGACATTTACACTCTTTGCAAAACAATATAAAATTTTAAACAAATTTTATTTTTCAAACCGAATGAACTAAATGTGTTCATGGGTCCATGAGATGTCATGTACACTACCTTTAACTATACACAGATGCACACATAGACTTGAACAAGGACACACCGATACTTGATTACTCTATATACCCCCATTGAGTGGTGGGGTATAAAATATGAAAATATAAGCAATACTGTAAGTTAGACTAAAACTTATTAACTTACAGCACAAATCCAAGTAAATTTACAAGTTTACAGCAAGAATCATGGTCATTTGCAGGTTTATTTTTTAAGTTTCCATTAATTACAGTATATTGGGAAATTTTCGACCAGTCAAACATTTGTCATTCTTTCATGAAATCAAAATTTGTAGTTTATTATTTGTAATAAACTTTGTTTGTAAACAGCCATTTGTTTATATGTCATGTGCAACATTGTTGATTTTGAAGTATTAAGGTGTGTTAGAGATATATGTGGATAAATATCATATATTATCTTAATACCAGCATGTGTACCAAAATTTAGGTATACGTAATGCTGGCAGGTTATATTTATAGATACAGAACAAAGAGCATAGCTCAACAGTCTCCTACACTCTTCTTACACGTGATAATATGGTAATAATTAGATTAGTGATGATGCTGATTGGCTTAAGCTATCACTAGGCAGGTCAAGGTTAATTACCATTGGTCAAGTGGTTAGCCACGCATAATTAATGAGATGACCAACAAAGGTCAGCGTCACCCCGCACTGTTTTAAGAAACTATCGGAGCGTGCAGACGCATTTTACATCAGCTTA